>NC_068445.1:41867599-42010099 GCF_023373465.1 Oncorhynchus keta | reverse complement strand
GTGAGGCATTTGATCAATTCAATCTCAGTTAGAGGCAGATTACAGATGACAGATTTACCTGGCTGGTTGGGATTATATTCTGTCTGGACATGAATAATAAATCAGACAAATGGGACATTTCTTTCCACACAGAGAAAGCGAGGAAAGAAGCCAGCTGGTTTATAGAGTGGTCTGTCTATTCCCCTGTTATAACATGAGGATCCAAAGATGTGCATACGGCCTATTCTTAAAAGTCATAGTGTCTCGGGTTGTATTTCTGTTTTAGAATGTCAGAACTAAGTTTCACTTAATAACCAGAAAATATATATTTAGAACCTAAACGCAGTCAAATACACTACCTATGTTTGCAACGCAACCTTTTGCGATATATTAATATATATGAATAATATCCAAGCCTAACCGTTTTTTAAATATATATTTTTTTACAGATGTTCTTTCCATAATCGATAAATAAAAAGTTAATTCACGTGATTGCATAAGAGACTAAAATACCCACCATGTATTTCTGAAGTGGCGGTGAGAAGAATTCCAGCCAAAGCGGCTACGAGGATCCATTGTAAAGCCATAGTCACCGCCACCGCATACAATCCAATGGGGCAGAACTTAAATGCAGAATCTTTCTAGTTCAAAACTAATCGATTCTCAGATATCATTATTGATTTTCCGATGTTTCAGATAAACGACAACACTGGGCAAAGCCAGCCAGAAGAATGTTTGACTGGGCTGGAGAATAGTTCAGAAGTTACACGTAAAGACAGCAGGTAGGAACGGGGACCCCTTCTCTCTCTAGCTCTCTCACTAACTCTGAAAAACGCTGCAGGTCTGGACTCCGGAGCGAAGGAATGCAGTCCCAACTGTTCGCGATCGGCGAAACTTCAAGACAAAAACGCAGGTGTCATCGACCGTAGATTTAAAAGCTGTACAGCATGACGACGTATGAAAATCCGTTTCCAGCCCGTATAATTATAGACTAAAATCCGCTCGCTCACTTGCAATGGTCGCGTTGTGCAAGAACTGAGGCGACGCTATAAAGTGCCCTGCTATGCAGGGTTTCTTTTCCCTCTCTCTCCAAGCACACTCCAAACCGTAGGACGTCCCCCAGCACACCACCCGGACGATTGAATGCAGTCTAGGGATAGAAACGTATGATGTGCGGTCTGCTCTAAATGAATAAAATATAGGGCTTTGCTCTGCAACAACAGCTATGTAACATCTTTCTCATTCCTCTAACCATGCTTGAACAGGCCCAATATGCTACCAGGTTGTTATGCGTTCTGGGGCCAATATGCTACCAGGTTGTTATGCGTTCTGGGGCCAATATGCTACCAGGTTGTTATGCGTTCCGTCTGAACGGGCCCAACAATATGCTACCAGGTTGTTATGAGTTCCGTCTGAACGGTCCCAACAATATGCTACCAGGTTGTTATGAGTTCCGTCTGAACGGGCCCAACAATATGCTACCAGGTTGTTATGAGTTCCGTCTGAACGGTCCCAACAATATGCTACCAGGTTGTTATGAGTTCCATCTGAACGGGCCCAACAATATGCTACCAGGTTGTTATGAGTTCCGTCTGAACGGGCCCAACAATATGCTACCAGGTTGTTATGAGTTCCGTCTGAACGGGCCCAACAATATGCTACCAGGTTGTTATGAGTTCTGTTTGAACAGGCTCAACAGGCCCAATATGCTACCAGGTTGTTATGAGTTCCGTCTGAACGGGCCCAACAATATGCTACCAGGTTGTTATGAGTTCTGTTTGAACAGGCTCAACAGACCCAATATGCTACCAGGTTGTTTGTTATGAGTTCCATCTGAACGGGCCCAACAATATGCTACCAGGTTGTTATGAGTTCCGTCTGAACGGGCCCAACAATATGCTACCAGGTTGTTATGAGTTCCGTCTGAACGGGCCCAACAATATGCTACCAGGTTGTTATGAGTTCCGTCTGAACGGTCCCAACAATATGCTACCAGGTTGTTATGAGTTCCGTCTGAACAGTCCCAACAATATGCTACCAGGTTGTTATGAGTTCCGTCTGAACGGGCCCAACAATATGCTACCAGGTTGTTATGAGTTCCGTCTGAACGGGCCCAACAATATGCTACCAGGTTGTTATGAGTTCTGTTTGAACAGGCTCAACAGGCCCAATATGCTACCAGGTTGTTATGGGTTCTGGATTGAACAGGCTCAACAGGCCCAATATGCTACCAGGTTGTTATGGGTTCTGTTTGAACAGGCTCAATATACCCAATATGCTACCAGGTTGTTATGGGTTCTGTTTGAACAGGCTCAATAAGCTACCAGGTTGTAATGGGTTCTGTTTGAACAGGCTCAATATACCCAATATGCTACCAGGTTGTAATGGGTTCTGTTTGAACAGGCTCAATAAGCTACCAGGTTGTAATGGGTTCTGTTTGAACAGGCTCAATATACCCAATATGCTACCAGGTTGTTATGGGTTCTGTTTGAACAGGCTCAACAGGCCCAATATGCTACCAGGTTGTTATGAATTCCGTCTGAACGGTCCCAACAATATGCTACCAGGTTGTTATGAATTCCGTCTGAACGGGCCCAACAATATGCTACCAGGTTGTAATGGGTTCTGTTTGAACAGGCTCAATATACCCAATATACTACCAGGTTGTTATGGGTTCTGTTTGAACAGGCTCAATATGCCCAATATGCTACCAGGTTGTTATGGGTTCTGTTTGTAGTAGCAATTGCATATTATAGTGTTATAAAACAATCCATTATTGCTGGCCTATAAACATACTCAAGTTTGGAAGAACTGACAATTAAATAAACAATTCATTCAGCAAGCACGTTCGAAGAGTTGACATTCCTCTAGGTCACACAGGAGCAACCTAATCTTCAGTCAATGGCAAATGCTCCTGGCCTTTAGAAAACAACAGTTGCCACTGCTGTCCCACGCATGAGTGAATTCCTCAGCTTTGCCGCCAAGTAGAGTTGGCTATGTGCAATGGACGTTCACAAAATAAATAAATAAGGTAGCAATTTAGATTGGGATAACCTACCATCCAAATATAATCACCCTAAAAAGCTATATTGTTTATAATGCGGTCATAGTGAATCCCCTGTTGTTGGCACCAGGATTATTTATCCTCCTGTTTGTTTGTATGTTTATTCCCAATGGTGAAATGTGACTCCATAATTATTACAGTATTAAACGGGTTGAGGCCTCCCAACTACAGAACATATTGACAAGTCTTTGGCCCAGCGGTACAGAATAAACACAACGTCTAAGTGATAACATCCAGATAGACAGTGGTTTTAATTGAACCTGTAACTCCTGGGAAAACAATAAGAATCGTTGTACATGTTGTTACTGCCATCTGGTGTTGTAGAGTGGAATAGCCCAGTGGACGGTTAGATCTTTCTCTGGCCTACTCAATATTGTATTAAATAGCAGCTACATGTACATTCTAGTTTTAACCAGTAGCTTCGGATCAACAATCCTTTTCTCGTGAGATCACACTCCATTTCTCTAAACATGGTCAGTCGGATTCACCAGGCGGCTTATTCAGAGTGACTTAACAGTCCATTCTAAATATGCAATGTTCACAAGACGAGTCAGTAAATCCATAATATCTTCATACTTTATTTTGAGAAATTATTCACATTAACATATAAAATCACAAGCGTCTTAAATCGTCCTTTTTCACTGTCACTTTCTGTACGAGTTCTTCACTCTGACAGCTGACGATCGCTCGCTCTAATGACACGTCCTGTTGAGACAAGGGAAGAGGTGTCAGAGATGTTGAAACAGTGCCAGGGTCTAGTCTAGTAGTAATGCTGCCGTCCCTAAACCAGAACCCAGGTGGCGTGGGTTCAATCCCTGTTCAGACCCCTATGCCTTACTTTACCGTTCTCCTCCTTTCCATTTCATCCCTCACAACATTCATCAGAAGATAGTGAAGTATGGAACTCCACATGGACATTAGGACAGGATAAGCAGGATGTTATGAAAGTACACATCTGAACAGAGTTACTCAGACACACGTCTGATGCAATATGACAAATCTACTGTTTTCTTTTCAGACCACTTGTCAAGAAGATTTCTGTTACATTCTAGAATCCTCTCCCTGAGGGTATTTGTGTTACCTGCCTGCCTCTCTCTCACTCTCCCCTGCCTGCCTCTCTCTCCCCCTGCCCGCCTCTCTCTCTCTCTCTCCTGCCTGCCCGCCTCTCTCTCTCTCTCTCCCTGCCTGCCCGCCTCTCTCTCTCCCCTCCCCCTGCCTGCCTGCCTCTCTCTCTCTCTCTCCCCTGCCTCTCTCTCTCTCACTCTCTCCCCCTGCCTGCCTCTCCCTCTCCCCCCTGCCTGCCTCTCCCTCTTTCTCTCCCCCTGCCTGCCTCTCTCTCCCCCAGCCTGCCTCTCTCTCTCCCCCTGCCTGCCTGCCTCTCCCTCTTTCTCTCCCCCCTGCCTGCCTGCTCTCTCTCTCCCCCTGCCTGCCTGCCTGCCTGCCTGCCTGCCTCTCTCTCCCCCTGCCTGCCTGCCTCTCTCTCTCTCTCCCCCTGCCTGCCTGCCTGCCTGCCTCTCTCTCTCTCCCTGCCTGCCTCTCTCTCTCTCTCTGCCTGCCTGCCTCTCTCTCTCCCCCCCTGCCTGCCTGCCTCTCCTCTCTTGCTCTCTCCCCCTGCCTGCCTGCCTGCCTGCCTGCCTGCCTCTCTCTCTCTCCCCCTGCCTGCCTCTCTCTCTCTCTCTGCCTGCCTGCCTGCTCTCTCTCCCCCTGCCTGCCTCTCCCTCTCCCCCTGCCTGCCTGCCTGCCTCTCTCTCTCCCCCCCTGCCTGCCTCTCCCTCTTTCTCTCCCCTGCCTGCCTGCCTCTCTCTCTCCCCCTGCCTGCCTGCCTGCCTCCTCTCTCCCCTGCCTGCCTGCCTCTTTCTCTCTCTCCCCCTGCCTGCCTCTCCCTCTTTCTCTCCCCCTGCCTGCCTGCCTCTCTCTCTCTCCCTGCCTGCCTCTCTCTCTCACCCTGCCTGCCTCTCTCTCTCTCTGCCTGCCTCTCTCTCTCCCCCCTGCCTGCCTCTCTCTCTCCCCCTGCCTGCCTCTCCCTCCCCCGCCTGCCTCTCTCTCTCCCCCTGCCTGCCTCCCTCTCCCCCCTGCCTGCCTCTCCCTCTTTCTCTCCCCCTGCCTGCCTCTCTCTCTCTCTCCCCTGCCTGCCTGCCTCTCTCTCCCCCTGCCTGCCTGCCTCTCCCTCTTTCTCTCCCCCTGCCTGCCTGACTGCCTGTCACTCTCTCCCCCTGCCTGCCTGCCTCTCTCTCTTTCTCTCCCCCTGCCTGCCTGCCTCTCTCTCTTTCTCTCCCCTGCCTGCCTGCCTCTCTCTCTCCCCCTGCCTGCCTCTCTCTCTCTCCCCCCTGCCTGCCTGCCTCTCTCTCTCTCTCCCCCTGCCTGCCTGCCTCTCTCTCTTTCTCTCCCCCTGCCTGCCTGCCTCTCTCTCTCCCCCCCTGCCTGCCTCTCTCTCTCTCTCCCCCTGCCTGCCTGCCTCTCCCTCTTTCTCTCCCCCTGCCTGCCTCTCTCTCTCCCCCTGCCTGCCTGCCTGCCTGCCTGCCTGCCTGCCTGCCTCTCCCCTCCTCTCTCTCTCCCCTGCCTGCCTGCCTCTCTCTCTCCCCCCCCCTGCCTGCCTGCCTCTCCCTCTTTCTCTCTCCCTGCCTGCCTCTCTCTCCCCCCTGCCTGCCTGCCTCTCTCTCCCCCTGCCTGCCTGCCTGCCTGCCTCTCTCTCCCCCTGCCTGCCTGCCTCTCCCTCTTTCTGCTGCCTGCCTGCCTGCCTGCCTGCCTCTCTCTCCCCCTGCCTGCCTGCCTCTTTCTCTCTCCCCCTGCCTGCCTCTCCCTCTTTCTCTCCCCCTGCCTGCCTCTTTCTCTCTCCCCCTGCCTGCCTCTCCCTCTGCCTTCCCTCTCTCTCCCTGCCTGCCTGCCTGCCTGCCTGCCTCTCTCCCCCCCTCTGCCTGCCTCTCTCTTTCTCTCTCCCCCTGCCTGCCTGCTCTCTCTCTCCCTCTCCTCTCTCTCCCCCTGCCTGCCTCCCTCTCTCTCCCCTTGCCTCTCTCCTCTCCCCTGCCTGCCTGCCTCTCTCTCCCCCTGCCTGCCTCTCTCTCTCTCCCCCCTGCCTGCCTGCCTGCCTCTCTCTCTCTCCCCCTGCCTGCCTCTCTCTCTCTCCCCTGCCTGCCTGCCTCCTCTCTCCCCCTGCCTGCCTGCCTCTCTCTCCCCCTGCCTGCCTCTCTCTCTCTCCCCCTGCCTGCCTCTCTCTCTCTCTCCCACTGGCTTGGTATTTGCTCTGAAATGCACTGGCAACTGTGGGACCTTATATAGACAGGTGTGTGCCTTTCCAAATCATGTCCAATTAATTGAATTTACCACAGGTTGACTCCAATCAAGTTGGAGAAACATCTCAAGGATGATCAATGGAAACAGGATGCACCTGAGCGCAATTGTCAAGGGGTCTGAATACTTTCCGAATGCACTAGTATGAGTTCTGGCCTTGTACTGTAGATCCTTTACTATAGTTATCCCTTGATACACACAAATCCCTATTGGTTTGCTTTGTTTGTAGGCAAAAATTACACACCTATCTAGCACACAATATTGCATTGGAAGGCTTGGTATTAAAGTCCATGGGATATGTAGTTCAATAGCTATAATGAGGAATCATGGAGTGGGATATGTAGTTAAATAATGAGGAATGAGGAATCATGGAGTGGGATATGTAGTTCAATAACTAGAATGAGGAATCATGGAGTGGGATATGTAGTTAAATAATGAGGAATGAGGAATCATGGAGTGGGATATGTAGTTCAATAATGAGGAATCATGGAGTGGGATATGTAGTTCAATAACTAGAATGAGGAATCATGGAGTGGGATATGTAGTTCAATAGCTATAATGAGGATTCATGGAGTGGGATATGTAGTTCAATAATGAGGAATCATGGAGTGGGATATGTAGTTCAATAATGAGGAATCATGGAGTGGGATATGTAGTTCAATAATGAGGAATCATGGAGTGGGATATGTAGTTCAATAATGAGGAATCATGGAGTGGGATATGTAGTTAAATAATGAGGAATCATGGAGTGGGATATGTAGTTCAATAATGAGGAATCATGGAGTGGGATATGTAGTTAAATAATGAGGAATCATGGAGTGGGATATGTAGTTCAATAATGAGGAATCATGGAGTGGGATATGTAGTTCAATAATGAGGAATCATGGAGTGGGATATGTAGTTCAATAATGAGGAATCATGGAGTGGGATATGTAGTTAAATAATGAGGAATCATGGAGTGGGATATGTAGTTCAATAATGAGGAATCATGGAGTGGGATATGTAGTTCAATAATGAGGAATCATGGAGTGGGATATGTAGTTCAATAACTACAATGAGAAATCACGGCGTGGCGCGTATGATAGCATGTAGCACTGCCTTGAAGTCTCACTGCCAAATAAGTCCCAGAGAGCCTTGGAACGGTCATGTTGTCAAGGAGGGGATCCAGGTATGTATTGTTGTAGTCACATGACCGAGGCTCCTCTATACGTGTGTTAACCCTCTAAAGCCCAATGTGACATACATGTCATATACACCGAGTGTACTAAACATTAAGAATACCTTCCCAATATTGAGTTGCACCTCCCTTTTGCCCTCAGAACAGCCTCAATTCATCGGGGCGTGGATTCTACAAGGTGTCTAAAGCGTTCCACAAGGACTCTGGCCCATGTTGACTCCAATGTGTCACACGGTTGTGTCCAGTTGACTGGATGTCTTTTGGGTGGTGGACCGTTCTCGATCCACACGGGAAAACTGTTGAGCGTTAAAAACCCAGCAGCGTTGCAGTTCTTGGCACACTCAAACCGGTGCGCCTGGCACCTTCTACCATCCCCCGTTCAAAGGCACTTTTTTGTTTTGTCTTGCCCATTCTCTGAACGGCACACACACACAATCCGTGTCTCAATTGTTAAGGCTTAAAAATCATTCTTTAACCTGTCTCCTCCCCTTCATCTACACTGGTTGAAGTGGATTTAACAAGTGACATCAATAAGAGATTATAGCTTTCATCTGGATTCACCTGGTCAGTCTGTCATGGGAAGAGCAGGTGTTCCTAATGTTTTATACACTGAGTATGTAATTTACTTCAAAAACCTGGTATTTGACGAATAGAATGAATTGATCATCATGGTACGTAGCTAAGCTAGCGGACTGGTGGTAACAGACATCCTCAACAACCGTCTGTATGTTGGCTATGAACTGCTGTTTGGGCATGTCCAGCTGTGGGAAGGAAAACTGCGTTGAACAGTTTCTTTAGTCTGTCAAGACTTGACTTTAATTTCAGGCATAATACATTGAATACAGTACATACAGTGCATTCAGAAAGTATTCAGACCCCTTGACTTTTTCTACATTTTGTTGTGTTACAGCCTTATTCTAAAATTGATGAAATACATTTTTTCCCTCATTAATCTACACACAACACCCCATAATGACATCACAATACCCCACAATGACATCACAATACCCCACAATGACATCACAATACCCCATAATGACATCACAATACCCCATAAGGACATCACAACACCCCATAAAGAAAAACACAGACATTTTTTTAAAGCAAAAAATAAACTTATTTACATAAGTATTCAGACCTTTTGCTATGAGACTCGAAATTGAGCTACGGTATATCCTGTTTCCATTGATCGTTTCTACAACTTGGAGTCCACCTGTGGTAAATTCAATTAATTGGACATGATTTAGAAAGGCACACCTGTCTATATAAGGTCCCACAGTTGACAGTGCACGTCAGAGCTAAAACCAAACATGCAGTCAAAGGAATTATCCGTAGAGCTCCGAGACAGGATTGTGTCGAGGCACAGATCTGGGGAAGGGAACCAAAAATATTTCTGCAGCATTGAAGGTCCCCAAGAACACAGTGGCCTCCATCATTCATAAATGGGAGAAGTTTGGAACCAACAAGACTCTTCCTAGAGCTGTCCGCCCGGCCAAACTGAGCAATCAGAGAAGGGCCTTGGTCAGGGAGGTGACCAAGAACCCTATGGTCACTCTGACATAGCTATAACGTTCCTCTGTGGAGATGAGAGAACCTTCCAGAAGGACAACCATCTCTGCAGCACTCCACCGATCAGGCCTTTACGATAGAGTGGCCAGATGGTGGCTACACTTCAGTAAAAGGCACATGACAGCCCACTTGGAGTTTGCCAAAAGGCACCTAAAGACTCTCAGACCATGAGAAACAAGATTCTCTGGTCTGATGAAACCAAGATTGAACTCTTTGTCACGTCTGGAGGATACCTGACATCATCCCTACGGTGAAGCATGGTGGTGGCAGCATCATGCTTTGGGGATGTTTTTCAGTGGCAGGGACTGGGAGACTAGTCATAAATACAACCCACATTTTAACGTCTGTGTTCTGATTTCAACGTGATGTCGATATGAAAATAAAAGAAAACTAGTGTTGCGCTTACCTTTCCGCATTGAAACAAAATGCAACAATCCAACATCTTCCCCAAGTTGTCTTGTACCAGTGATATTACATAGTACATATTATTCCCCGTCTGGAACTTTGGTGTGACTCCGCCCCCTCTCGTTCTATTGATTTCAACATATGTATATATTATGGATCCCCATTAGTTCCTGCCAAGGCAGCAGCTACTCTTCCTGGGGTTTATTATGGATCCCCATTAGTTCCTGCCAAGGCAGCAGCTACTCTTCCTGGGGTTTATTATGGATCCCCATTAGTTCCTGCCAAGGCAGCAGCTACTCTTCCTGGGGTTTATTATGGATCCCCATTAGTTCCTGCCAAGGCAGCAGCTACTCTTCCTGGGGTTTATTATGGATCCTCATTAGTTCCTGCCAAGGCAGCACTACTCTTCCTGGGGTTTATTATGGATCCCCATTAGTTCCTGCCAAGGCAGCACTACTCTTCCTGGGGTACAGCAAAATTAAGGCAGTTCTATAATTTTAAAAACATTATAACACATTCACCACAGAATTCACAACACATTAAGTGTGTGCCCTCAGGCTACTACTGTACTACCGCATATCTACAATACAGAATACATGTGTTTGTATGCATGTGTCTGTGTTTGTTGAAAATGAATGTGGATACGAGTGATGGACAAACAAGTGTTGTGTTTCTCTTTCCGTCTTGGCGAATCAAAACACATCACTCCACAATGTGACCCACTGTCTTCAGCGGGTTGTCCTCTGACCAGTGATGTGAACAGTTTATGTTTTCAATATATCACAAACTGTTTCTCTGCATATGAATTATTGATTTGGACACTTCAAAAAAATGGTGTTTTGACATCTGTCTATTTTGCAAAAACGTTCTTGTCAACAGGAAGCAGCGACAGAATCATTTTCAACTCATGTTTTATGAATATAACATTAAATTACAACATTAAAATTGCCAATAGTATTCTACTAAAATGAGGTAAAAACTGCTGAATTAGTCCCGAAAAGTGTTGTGATTGATGTACACCAGAAATCATCTGAAACAGGTTTGTCCTGCTTACGTACAGTTTCTCCAACTCCATAACTGCTGGCATAAAAATGTTAAATTATGCACGACTATTGTATTGGCGATTCCCTAATGAACTGCCATTGGCAGTTAGGAGAGAGCTTTCCATAACACGTCCACAATAAATCAGCTTTCCAAACATCTTTTTGAGTGAAGTTCCCATTTATTGCGCATATAAAATTAGCTCCAAAACACATATTCCTGTAGAAAAAGGTGCGGAGAGATGCATTCTATCAGCTGTATCTGTGATAAGGTAACAACTGTATGTCCTCTCCTCTCACCTGTGCTACCCCCAATCGCACGCACGCACGCACACGCACACGCACACACACACACACACACACACACACACACACACACACACACACACACACACACACACACACACACACACACACACACACACGAACAGTGACCCATGACCCCAACATACAGTGCCCTCTAGTGTACAAAACAAGTGAAGAAATAACCCTTGACCGAGAACATTTCCACAACTCATAAAACAGGCCAAAATGGCTCCTACAACTATGTTCTATTGCTACCATCAGTTCATAAATAAATTACACCGTAGTTACTCTAGTATAGGTACATGTCATGTTACGAACAACGATGCGCTGGGCGGTACTTGGATAATAAATATTTCAGACTTCAGATTCTTCAAATAGCCACCCTTTGCCTTGATGGCAGCTTTGCTCACTCTTGGCCTGCTCTTAACCTTGGATTCATTATCTTAACGTTGGATAATCTGACAGACATTTGTGAGGATTACAAGTATGCTTTAACGTTGTGGTGTTTATACTGTCGGTCGTTCCGTAATGCCTTCAGACTTACCGTTCCTACCCTAGTGATGACAGCGTTCCTTCATACTTACCGTTCCTACCCTAGTGATGACAGCGTTCCTTCAGACTTACCGTTCCTACCCTAGTGATGACAGCGTTCCTTCAGACTTACCGTTCCTACCCTAGTGATGACAGCGTTCCTTCAGACTTACCGTTCCTACCGTAGTGATGACAGCGTTCCTTCAGACTTACTTACGTTCCTACCCTAGTGATGACAGCGTTCCTTCAGACTTACCGTTCCTACCCTAGTGATGACAGCGTTCCTTCAGACTTACCGTTCCTACCCTAGTGATGACAGCGTTCCTTCAGACTTACCGTTCCTACCCTAGTGATGACAGCGTTCCTTCATACTTACCGTTCCTGCCCTAGTGATGACAGCGTTCCTTCAGACTTACCGTTCCTACCCTAGTGATGACAGCGTTCCTTCAGACTTACCGTTCCTACCCTAGTGATGACAGCGTTCCTTCAGACTTACCGTTCCTACCGTAGTGATGACAGCGTTCCTTCAGACTTACCGTTCCTACCCTAGTGATGACAGCGTTCCTTCAGACTTACCGTTCCTACCCTAGTGATGACAGCGTTCCTTCAGACTTACCGTTCCTACCGTAGTGATGACAGCGTTCCTTCAGTGATGACCGTTCCTACCCTAGTGATGACAGCGTTCTTTCAGACTTACCGTTCCTACCCTAGTGATGACAGCGTTCCTTCAGACTTACCGTTCCTACCCTAGTGATGACAGCGTTCTTTCAGACTTACCGTTCCTACCCTAGTGATGACAGCGTTCCTTCAGACTTACCGTTCCTACCCTAGTGATGACAGCGTTCTTTCAGACTTACCGTTCCTACCCTAGTGATGACAGCGTTCCTTCAGACTTACCGTTCCTACCCTAGTGATGACAGCGTTCCTTCATACTTACCGTTCCTACCCTAGTGATGACAGCGTTCCTTCAGACTTACCGTTCCTACCCTAGTGATGACAGCGTTCCTTCAGACTTACCGTTCCTACCCTAGTGATGACAGCGTTCCTTCAGACTTACCGTTCCTACTGTAGTGATGACAGCGTTCCTTCAGACTTACCGTTCCTACCCTAGTGATGACAGTGTTCCTTCAGACTTACCGTTCCTACCCTAGTGATGACAGCGTTCCTTCAGACTTACCGTTCCTACCCTAGTGATGACAGCGTTCCTTCAGACTTACCGTTCCTACCCTAGTGATGACAGCGTTCTTTCAGACATACCGTTCCTACCCTAGTGATGACAGCGTTCCTTCAGACTTACCGTTCCTACCCTAGTGATGACAGCGTTCTTTCAGACTTACCGTTCCTACCCTAGTGATGACAGCGTTCCTTCAGACTTACCGTTCCTACCCTAGTGATGACAGCGTTCTTTCAGACTTACCGTTCCTACCCTAGTGATGACAGCGTTCCTTCAGACTTACCGTTCCTACCCTAGTGATGACAGCGTTCCTTCAGACTTACCGTTCCTACTGTAGTGATGACAGCGTTCCTTTAGACTTACCGTTCCTACTGTAGTGATGACAGCGTTCCTTCAGACTTACCGTTCCTACTGTAGTGATGACAGCGTTCCTTCAGACTTACCGTTCCTACTGTAGTGATGACAGCGTTCCTTCAGACTTACCGTTCCTACTGTAGTGATGACAGCGTTCCTTCAGACTTACCGTTCCTACCGTAGTGATGACAGCGTTCCTTCAGACTTACCGTTCCTACCGTAGTGATGACAGCGTTCCTTCAGACTTACCGTTCCTACTGTAGTGATGACAGCGTTCCTTCATACTTACCGTTCCTACCCTAGTGATGACAGCGTTCCTTCAGACTTACCGTTCCTACCCTAGTGATGACAGCGTTCCTTCAGACTTACCGTTCCTACCCTAGTGATGACAGCGTTCCTTCATACTTACCGTTCCTACCCTAGTGATGACAGCGTTCCTTCAGACTTACCGTTCCTACCCTAGTGATGACAGCGTTCCTTCAGACTTACCGTTCCTACCCTAGTGATGACAGCGTTCCTTCAGACTTACCGTTCCTACTGTAGTGATGACAGCGTTCCTTCAGACTTACCGTTCCTACTGTAGTGATGACAGCGTTCCTTCAGACTTACCTTTCCTACTGTAGTGATGACAGCGTTCCTTCAGACTTACCGTTCCTACCCTAGTGATGACAGCGTTCCTTCAGACTTACCGTTCCTACTGTAGTGATGACAGCGTTCCTTCAGACTTACCGTTCCTACCTAGTGATGACAGCGTTCCTTCAGACTTACCGTTCCTACCCTAGTGATGACAGTGTTCCTTCAGACTTACCGTTCCTACCCTAGTGATGACAGCGTTCCTTCAGACTTACCGTTCCTACCCTAGTGATGACAGCGTTCCTTCAGACTTACCGTTCCTACCCTAGTGATGACAGCGTTCCTTCAGACTTACCGTTCCTACCCTAGTGATGACAGCGTTCCTTCAGACTTACCGTTCCTACCCTAGTGATGACAGCGTTCCTTCAGACTTACCGTTCCTACCGTAGTGATGACAGCGTTCCTTCAGACTTACCGTTCCTACCCTAGTGATGACAGCGTTCCTTCAGACTTACCGTTCCTACCCTAGTGATGACAGCGTTCCTTCAGACTTACCGTTCCTACCCTAGTGATGACAGCGTTCCTTCAGACTTACCGTTCCTACCGTAGTGATGACAGCGTTCCTTCAGACTTACCGTTCCTACCCTAGTGATGACAGCGTTCCTTCAGACTTACCGTTCCTACTGTAGTGATGACAGCGTTCCTTCAGACTTACCGTTCCTACCGTAGTGATGACAGCGTTCCTTCAGACTTACCGTTCCTACCCTAGTGATGACAGCGTTCTTTCAGACTTACCGTTCCTACCCTAGTGATGACAGCGTTCCTTCAGACTTACCGTTCCTACCCTAGTGATGACAGCGTTCCTTCAGACTTACCGTTCCTACCGTAGTGATGACAGCGTTCCTTCAGACTTACCGTTCCTACCGTAGTGATGACAGCGTTCCTTCAGACTTACCGTTCCTACCCTAGTGATGACAGCGTTCCTTCAGACTTACCGTTCCTACCCTAGTGATGACAGCGTTCCTTCAGACTTACCGTTCCTACCGTAGTGATGACAGCGTTCCTTCAGACTTACCGTTCCTACCCTAGTGATGACAGCGTTCTTTCAGACTTACCGTTCCTACCCTAGTGATGACAGCGTTCCTTCAGACTTACCGTTCCTACCCTAGTGATGACAGCGTTCTTTCAGACTTACCGTTCCTACCCTAGTGATGACAGCGTTCCTTCAGACTTACCGTTCCTACCCTAGTGATGACAGCGTTCCTTCATACTTACCGTTCCTACCCTAGTGATGACAGCGTGCCTTCAGACTTACCGTTCCTACCCTAGTGATGACAGCGTTCCTTCAGACTTACCGTTCCTACCCTAGTGATGACAGCGTTCCTTCAGACTTACCGTTCCTACCGTAGTGATGACAGCGTTCCTTCAGACTTACCGTTCCTACCGTAGTGATGACAGCGTTCCTTCAGACTTACCTTTCCTACTGTAGTGATGACAGCGTTCCTTCAGACTTACCGTTCCTACTGTAGTGATGACAGCGTTCCTTCAGACTTACCGTTCCTACTGTAGTGATGACAGCGTTCCTTCAGACTTACCGTTCCTACTGTAGTGATGACAGCGTTCCTTCAGACTTACCGTTCCTACCCTAGTGATGACAGCGTTCCTTCAGACTTACCGTTCCTACCCTAGTGATGACAGCGTTCCTTCAGACTTACCGTTCCTACCCTAGTGATGACAGCGTTCCTTCAGACTTACCGTTCCTACCCTAGTGATGACAGCGTTCCTTCATACTTACCGTTCCTACCCTAGTGATGACAGCGTTCCTTCAGACTTACCGTTCCTACCCTAGTGATGACAGCGTTCCTTCAGACTTACCGTTCCTACCGTAGTGATGACAGCGTTCCTTCAGACTTACCGTTCCTACCCTAGTGATGACAGCGTTCCTTCAGACTTACCGTTCCTACCCTAGTGATGACAGCGTTCCTTCATACTTACCGTTCCTACCCTAGTGATGACAACGTTCCTTCATACTTACCGTTCCTACCGTAGTGATGACAGCGTTCCTTCAGACTTACCGTTCCTACCCTAGTGATGACAACGTTCCTTCATACTTACCGTTCCTACTGTAGTGATGACAACGTTCCTTCAGACTTACCGTTCCTACCGTAGTGATGACAGCGTTCCTTCATACTTACCGTTCCTACCCTAGTGATGACAGCGTTCCTTCAGACTTACCGTTCCTACCCTAGTGATGACAGCGTTCCTTCAGACTTACCGTTCCTACCCTAGTGATGACAGCGTTCCTTCATACTTACCGTTCCTACCGTAGTGATGACAGCGTTCCTTCAGACTTACCGTTCCTACCGTAGTGATGACAGCGTTCCTTCAGACTTACCGTTCCTACCGTAGTGATGACAGCGTTCCTTCAGACTTACCGTTCCTACCCTAGTGATGACAGCGTTCCTTCATACTTACCGTTCCTACCGTAGTGATGACAGCGTTCCTTCAGACTTACCGTTCCTACCCTAGTGATGACAGCGTTCCTTCATACTTACCGTTCCTACCCTAGTGATGACAACGTTCCTTCATACTTACCGTTCCTACCGTAGTGATGACAGCGTTCCTTCAGACTCACCGTTCCTACCCTAGTGATGACAGCGTTCCTTCAGACTTACCGTTCCTACCCTAGTGATGACAGCATTCCTTCAGACTTTTACCGTTCCTACCCTAGTGATGACAGCGTTCCTTCACTTACCGTTCCTACCCTAGTGATGACAGCGTTCCTTCAGACTTACCGTTCCTACCCTAGTGATGACAGCGTTCCTTCAGACTTACCGTTCCTACCGTAGTGATGACAGCGTTCCTTCAGACTTACCGTTCCTACCGTAGTGATGACAGCGTTCCTTCAGACTTACCGTTCCTACCCTAGTGATGACAGCGTTCCTTCATACTTACCGTTCCTACCCTAGTGATGACAGCATTCCTTCATACTTACCGTTCCTACCCTAGTGATGACAGCGTTCCTTCAGACTTACCGTTCCTACCCTAGTGATGACAGCGTTCCTTCAGACTTACCGTTCCTACCCTAGTGATGACAGCGTTCCTTCAGACTTACCGTTCCTACCCTAGTGATGACAGCGTTCCTTCATACTTACCGTTCCTACCCTAGTGATGACAGCGTTCCTTCAGACTTACCGTTCCTACCCTAGTGATGACAGCGTTCCTTCAGACTTACCGTTCCTACCCTAGTGATGACAGCGTTCCTTCATACTTACCGTTTCTACCCTAGTGATGACAGCGTTCCTTCAGACTTACCGTTCCTACCCTAGTGATGACAGCGTTCCTTCATACTTACCGTTTCTACCCTAGTGATGACAGCGTTCCTTCAGACTTACCGTTCCTACCCTAGTGATGACAGCGTTCCTTCAGACTTACCGTTCCTACCCTAGTGATGACAGCGTTCCTTCAGACTTACCGTTCCTACCCTAGTGATGACAGCGTTCCTTCAGACTTACCGTTTCTACCCTAGTGATGACAGCGTTCCTTCAGACTTACCGTTCCTACCCTAGTGATGACAGCGTTCCTTCAGACTTACCGTTCCTACCCTAGTGATGACAGCGTTCCTTCAGACTTACCGTTCCTACCCTAGTGATGACAGCGTTCCTTCAGACTTACCGTTCCTACCGTAGTGATGACAGCGTTCCTTCATACTTACCGTTCCTACCCTAGTGATGACAGCGTTCCTTCAGACTTACCGTTCCTACCGTAGTGATGACAGCGTTCCTTCATACTTACCGTTCCTACCGTAGTGATGACAGCGTTCCTTCAGACTTACCGTTCCTACCCTAGTGATGACAGCGTTCTTTCAGACTTACCGTTCCTACCCTAGTGATGACAGCGTTCCTTCAGACTTACCGTTCCTACCCTAGTGATGACAGCGTTCTTTCAGACTTACCGTTCCTACCCTAGTCAAATCAAATGTATTTATATAGCCCTTCGTACATCAGCTGATGTCTCAAAGTGCTGTACAGAAACCCAGCCTAAAACCCCAAACAGCAAGCAATGCAGGTGTAGAAGCACGGTGGCTAGGAAAAACTCCCTAGAAAGGCCAAAACCTAGGAAGAAACCTAGAGAGGAACCAGGCTATGAGGGGTGGCCAGTCCTCTTCTGGCTGTGCCAGGTGGAGATTATAACAGAACATGGCCAAGATGTTTTCACGGTTTCAGAGTTTCCCAAATTCACTCTCAAAAAACCACACTTTTAAATGAAAAACACAGACACAAATGTTATGCTTTAAGCTTAAAAATCAAATCACAAGACCACTTTGGAGGTCTGGGAACAATTCTTTGGCAGGTGTAGTAGCCCTTCCATTCAATTGCACACCTGGCTAGTAGACCGCTGTGTTTGGCTAACGGTGTTTTTGTCCTGTAGTTGCCCTTCCATTCAATTGCACACCTGGCTAGTAGACCGCTGTGTTTGGCTAACGGTGTTTTTGTCCTGTACAAGGTTGGCTACATGTGATGGCAGAGTTAGAAACAAGAAAAAAAAAAGCACCATGATCGATACAAATGATCAAGATAAGCATTCTTGGGGCGGCAGGGTAACCTAGTGGTTAGAGCATTGGACTAGTAACCGAAAGGTTGCAAGTTCAAATCCCGAGCTGACAAGGTACAAATCTGTTGTTCTGCCACTGAACAGGCAGTTAATCCCACTGTTCCTAGACCAGTTAACCCACTGTTCCTAGACCAGTTAATCCCACTGTTCCTTGGCCGTCATTGAAAATAAGAATTTATTCTTAACTGACTTGCCTAGTTAAATAAAGGTAAAATAAAAATTCTGCCAAGTAGGCCTGCTTTGCAGTCAACCTTTAATTGGGAAGGTTTTTGGGGGAAGCCTTCAGAATGTTCCTTTAAACAGCGCATGGGGGCCTCCTCTCAGAGTCAGGTTCCTCTCAAGGTTTTGTTCCTAGGTTTTTTTGGGGGGGGGGGTGTCAAAAGCATTTTGACAAATGTAAAAAAAAAAAAAAGGACGATGTAAATTTGATTGATTGATAACGGGAGTGTTGCCCACCTCTCTTGTTCTTGGGGAACTTCTTTGCGTAGTTCGTTCTTCAGAGGCAGTAGTTTGGAGATGATATCTAGTGCCACTACGTAGAAGTCCACATCATCATCCAAGATCTACATTACGAAGAACAGAGAACACAGGAAATATTAACAAAAAGTGTGTGAGTGATGTGTGTGGATGGGGGGGGGGGTGAGAGAGACAGAAACATAAGGGGGAAAGATTGAATTTCCCTCAGAAAGAGAAAGAACTTTGTGACACTCACTCTCTGCACAAGGTCGGCTCCTCCCACAAACGCTGCTCCGTTCTCCTGGGCTACTTTGACTTGATCAGGATTCTGACAAGAACAGAGACAGTAGCCTTCATTTATATTTACTACAGTATGAACACGAGGCAGAGCAACATGGGACCTATCCTGACATGGGCTGCATTTACACAGGCAGCCCAATTCTGATCTTTAGGCCAACTATTGGCAAAAGTGTTGATCTGATTGACCTATCGGAGGTAAAATAACAGAATAGGGCTGTGAACGTAACTCACAATGACATCAACTCCAGTCTTATGGTGTGGTACAGTGTAGTAGGTGTGTTTACTGGAGCTAAGAATTCCCCGATTGCCAAATATAATATGCGCCACTTGGCTGAACCTTTGATCCAAGCGACGTACAAAACAATATATGCACTCACTGTAATGTAAAGTGTAATGTGTTTGATCCCTACAGGAAGTGAACCACGCGACCTTGATGTTGTTAGTGCCACTCTCTTGCTAACTGGGGCAATAACAGAACGATGTTCATATACAGATTATATATATATATATATATATATATATATATATATATATATATTTACAATATACAGAACCAGTCAAAAGTTTGGACAAACCTACTAATTCAAGGGATTTAAAAAACATTTTAAAACAATTTTCTACATTGTAGAATAATAGTAAAGACATCAACACTATGAAATAACACATATGGAATCATGTAGTAACCAGAAAAGTGTTAAAACATTTTTTTTTCTCTAAATACATTTTATATTTGAGATTCTACAACTAGCTACCCGTTGCCTTGATGACAGCTTTGCACACTCTTGGCATTCTCTCAACCAGCTTCATGAGTTAGTCACTACTTTTCTACAATGTAAATAATTGTAAAATAAAAACCCTTGAATGAGTAGGTTTGTCCAAACGTTTGACTGGTACTGTACATCACTGCCAGTTCTAGTTGCCATACAGATTATACACAGTGCCATTGGAAAGTATTCAGACCCCTTGACTAATATTTTGTTACATTACAGCCTTATTCTTAAATTAAAAATACATGAAAAATGTAAACTCAATCTACCCCATAATAACAAAGAAAAATATTGTTGCAAACGTATAAATACAAAAAAACAGAAATATCACATTTACATAAGTATTCAGACCCTTTACTCAGTTGTTGAAGCACCTTTGGCAGTGATTAAAGGCTTGAGTCTTCTTGGGTATGGCGCTACAAGCTTGGCACACCTGTATTTGGGGAGTTTCTCCCATTCTCCTCTACAGATCCTCTCAAGCTGTCAGGTTGGATGGGGAGCGTCGCTGCACAGCTATTTTCAAGTCTCTCCAGAGATGTTAGATCGGGCTCTAGCTGGGCTACTCAAGGTCATTCAGAGACTTGACCATTCTACCATGTAGGCCTGATTGGTAGAGTGCTGCAGAGAAGGTTGTCCTTCTGGAAGGTTCTCCCATCTCCACAGAGGAACTCTAGAGCTCTGTCAGAGTGACCATCAGGTTCTTGGTCACCTCCCTGACCAAGGCCCTTCTCCCTCGATTGATCAGTTTGGCCCGGGCACCCAGCTCTAGGAAGAGTCTTGGTGGTTCCAAACTTCTTCCATTTAAGAATGATGGAGGCCACTGTGTTCTTGGGGACCTTCAATGCCATAGAGAATGTCTTGATCTACTTAAAATAAGGTCTGCGTTTCGTGCTTAAACCTCCTCTGTTCATGTCTTCCATAGAGAATGTCTTGATCTACTTCAGATAAGGTCTGTGTTTCGTTCAGGCTTAAACCTCCTGCGTTTTGGTACCCGTGTAAATCTCACTAGGATAAGGTAACATTTGTCAAATTATTTTCAAAAATCCACTCTACAAAAAAAGTGATCTTCGCTTATATTTAGCCAATATTGATCAGAGTTACCTTGTCCTATGGATAGCTACACAGTTATAACATTGCCAAGGTGGTGTAAGCCTACACGAAACACAGAGCTTATTTTAAGTGAATCTAAAAATATGCCATGGAATAAATGAATGAATGAACCGCTTTTTATATTTTGCTAGGTGTCATGAGAATTATGACTCGCACTTTGGTAGTCATTTCTTACCATGCCCATTATTAAAATAGGATTTCCTGCATATAGAAATGACAGTTTTTGTATTCAACATTCATGTTATTTGAGATTAAATTGATTTCATTTGTATTATATTAAGTCAAAATAAAAGTGTTCATTGTTCATTCAGTATTGTTGCAATTGTCATTATTACAAAAATGTGTGTGTGTGTGTGTGTGTGTGTGTGTGTGTGTGTGTGTGTGTGTACACACACATACATACTGTGAGCGGACCAAGTAATTGGGCGTCACTCTAAAGCGGGAAGGTGGAATAAACGAGTCAGGAGTAGGTTTTCTTGATTGAACACAGTTCTCTATTGAGGGCATTTGGTCAACACAAACACTCCAACATAATCAATGAAAATCTTCCAAGGAAAAACATATCTTCTTCTCCAGATGAAACAGGGACACAATAGGATTATCTTTAAACTACAACAAAAAGTCAAGGGATTGTCACCGTCTTAGTGGTTCTTCCTGGATAGCTCCTCTCTCTCGGTGGCCATCTTCCAGAGATAGTTTCCCCCCCTTCTCTGCCGGTTCCATTCTCTCTCTTATAGGGGAAGGAGAGTATGTCATTAGTACCGTCAGCTGTGCTTAATTGCCTCTGGTTACCTTGTCTCCCATGCCTTGTTGGGCTACTATCCATGAGCCCAGCCTGCCCTCTCTGGTGGTCCTTCCACCATACATACATACATACATACATACATACATACATACATACATACATACATACATACATACATACATACATACATACAGAGATAAATAAAAAATAAAAAGCAAAAATAAATAAAAAATCGGTATCGGCTTTTTTTTGTCCTCCAATAATCGGTATCGTGTTGAAAAATCATAAATCGGTCAACCTCTAGTCTCTATTGCACTCAACACTACCCTTTCCCACCTGGACAAAAGAAACACCTATGTGAGAACGCTATTCATTGACTACAGCTCAGCGTTCAACACCATAGTGCCCTCAACACTCATCACTAAACGAAGGACGCTGGGACTGAACACCTCCCTCTGCAACTGGATTCTGGACTTCCTGATGGGCTGCCCTCAGGTGGTAAGGGTAGGTAACAACACATCCACCACGCTGATCCTCAACACAGGGGTCCCTCAGGGGTGCGTGCTCAGTCCCCTCCTGTACTCCCTGTTCACTCATGACTGCAAGGCCAGGCACGACTCCAACACCATCATTGAGTTTGCTGATGACACAACAGCGGTAGGCCTGATCACCGACAATGATAACACAGCCTGTAGTAGATTTAAAGTTTTCATAACAATCGGTAATCGGAATCTTTGGACACCGATCATGGCCGATTACATTGCACTCCACGAGGAGACTGCGTGGCAGGCTGACTACCTGTTATGTGAGTGCAGCAAGGAGCCAAGGTAAGGTGCTAGCTAGCATTAAACGTATCTTATAAAAAACAATCAATCTTAACATAATCACTAGTTAACTACACATGGTTGATGATATTACTAGTTTATCTAGCGTGTCCTGCGTTGCATATAATCAATGTGGTGCCTGTTAATTTATCATTGAATCATAGCCTACTTCGCCAAACGGGTGATTTAACAAGCGCATTCGCGAAAAAAGCACTGTTGTTGCACCAATGTGTACCTAACCATAAATAATCAACACCATTCTTAAAATCAATACACAAGTATATATTTTTAAACTTGCATATTTAGTTAATATTGCCTGCTAACATGAATTTCTTTTAACTAGGGAAATTGTCACTTCTCTTGCGTTCTGTGCAACAGAGTCAGGATATCAAATCAAATGTTATTTGTCACATACACATGGTTAGCAGATGTTAATGCGAGTGTAGCGAAATGCTTGTGCTTCTAGTTCCGACAATGCAGTAATAACCAACAAGTAATCTAGCTAACAATTCCAAAACTACTACCTTATAGACACAAGTGTAAGGGGATAAAGGGGTCCTTCTGTAGCTCGCTTGTAACGCCAGGGTAGTGGGTTCGATCCCCGGGACCACCCATAAGTAGAATGTATGCACACATGACTGTAAGTCGCTTTGGATAAAAGCGTCTGCTAAATGGCATATATTATTATTATTATTATTATATTATAAAGAATATGTACATAAAGATATATGAATGAGTGATGGTACAGAGCGGCATAGGCAAGATACAGTAGATGGTATTGAGTACAGTATATACATATGAGATGAGTATGTAAACAAAGTGGCATAGTTAAAGTGGCTAGTGATACATGTATTACATAAAGATGCAGTAGATGATATAGAGTACAGTATATACGTATACATATGAGATGAATAATGTAGGGTATGTAAACATTATATTAGGTAGTATTGTTTAAAGTGGCTAGTGATATATTTTACATCATTTCCCATCAATTCTCATTATTAAAGTGGCTGGAGTTGAGTCAGTGTGTTGGCAGCAGCCACTCAATGTTAGTGGTGGCTGTTTAACAGTCTGATGGCCTTGAGATAGAAGCTGTTTTTCAGTCTCTCGGTCCCAGCTTTGATGCACCTGTACTGACCTTGCCTTCTGGATGATAGCGGGGTGAACAGGCAGTGGCTCGGGTGGTTGTTGTCCTTGATGATCTTTATGGCCTTCCTGTGACATCGGGTGGTGTAGGTGTCCTGGAGGGCAGGTAGTTTGCCCCCGGTGATGCGTTGTGTAGACCTCACTACCCTCTGGAGAGCATTACGGTTGAGGGCGGAGCAGTTGCCGTACCAGGCGGTGATACAGCCCGACAGGATGCTCTCGATTGTGCATCTGTAGAAGTTTGTGAGTGCTTTTGGTGACAAGCTGAATTTCTTCAGCCTCCTGAGGTTGAAGAGGCGCTGCTGCGCCTTCTTCACGATGCTGTCTGTGTGGGTGGACCAATTCAGTTTGTCTGTGATGTATACGCCGAGGAACTTAAAACTTATTACCCTCTCCACTACTGTTCCATCGATGTGGATAGGGGGGTGTTCCCTCTGCTGTTTCCTGAAGTCCACAATCATCTCCTTAGTTTTGTTGACGTTGAGTGCGAGGTTATTTTCCTGACACCACACTCAGAGGGCCCTCACCTCCTCCCTGTAGGCAGTCTCGTCGTTGTTGGTAATCAAGCCTACCACTGTTGTGTCGTCCGCAAACTTGATGATTGAGTTGGAGGCGTGCGTGGCCACACAGTCGTGGGTGAACAGGGAGTACAGGAGAGGGCTCAGAACGCACCCTTGTGGGGCCCCAGTGTTGAGGATCAGCGGGGTGGAGATGTTGTTGCCTACCCTCACCACCTGGGGGCGGCCTGTCAGGAAGTCCAGTACCCAGTTGCACAGGGCGGGGTCGAGACCCAGGGTCTCGAGCTTGGAGGGCACTATGGTGTTAAATGCCAAGCTGTAGTCGATGAACAGCATTCTCACATAGGTATTCCTCATGTCCAGATGGGTTAGGGCAGTGTGCAGTGTGGTTGAGATTGCATCGTCTCTGGACCTATTTGGGCGGTAACCAAATTGGAGTGGGTCTAGGGTGTCAGGTAGGGTGGAGGTGATATGGTCCTTGACTAGTCTCTCAAAGCACTTCATGATGACGGAGGTGAGTGCTACGGGGCGGTATTCGTTTAGCTCAGTTACCTTAGCTTTCTTGGGAACAGGAACAATGGTGGCCTTCTTGAAGCATGTGGGAACAACAGTTTGGGCTGCCTGGCTCGTTGCGAACTGTGTGAAGACCATTTCTTCCTAACAAAGACAGCCAACTTCGCCAAACGAGAGATGATTTAACAAAAGTGCATTTGCAAAAAAAAGCACAATCGTTGCACGAATGTACCTAACCATAAACATCAATGGCTTTCTTAAAATCAATACACAGAAGTATATATTTTTAAACCTGCATATTTAGTTAAAAGAAATCCAGGTTGGCAGGGAATATTAAACTAGGGAAATTGTGTCACTTCTATTGCGTTCAAAACACAATTTCAAACTTTGATACATAAGACCGAATCCAGGTGGTCTGTCATCCAAGTGGTCTCCGACATCATAGTGGTCTCCGACATCATAGTGGTCTCTGACTTGTGGTCAGAATCGCTCAGGTGGAACAAACTTAAACTTGCGGCTTTTTTCAATGCTGATTTGAATGTCATTGAGAAAACAAAGAGGTGTCAAAAAAAAACAATTTGCAAACATCTTTTCTGAATTTTAAAGTAATCCTTGAAATAATCCTGTCGTTTTTCTAAAGTATCTAATCTGATTAGAATATTTTTACTGGTAATCTAACCCTGGTAGTAAGTAAGGGCTCCCGAGTGGCGCCGCTGACTAAGGCACTGCATCGCAGTGCAAAAGGCGTCACTACAGACCTGGTTCGATTTCAGGCTGTATCACAACCCGCCGTGATTGGGAGTCCCATTGAGCAGCGCACAATTGCCCCAGCGTCGTCCGGGTTAGGGCTTGGCCTTCATTGTAAATAAGAATTTGTTCTTAATTAACTGACTTGCCGAGTTAAATAATACACATTTTTTTAAAGGAGTTGAAAAGTTGCTAATTAGCTAAAAAAAATGGTCTGTGATGAGATTTGAACTCGCAACCTATGGGTTGCTAGACGTTCTTGTTATACGCACGACTTTTGTTTTTGCCTTAAGTAACCACCAGTTTTATGTAACCATGCCAAATGTAACACATCACACTAATTTAAGTATCCTATGTTACTTCTAGTGTAAGAGACCACGCTGAGTTATTGAAGTTATTGAATCCTACTAGTTGGCATCAGTAGTTAGAACATTAGTTTGCTAGCTACATGAGTGTCAAAGGCTGCTAGATAGATACTTTTGCTAACGTCAGCTACTGGCCCGAGTTTGTTGGAGTCGACAGCAAGGAACAAACAGTATGCAACATAAAATGCATTGCCTATGCATCATCATATGGACAGTTTATTCTAAACACTGAACTGCAATTGAATTTAAGATTTTTAAAAAAATCGTTTGTAGAACTGACCTTTTTCAATCCTCGTCCAGGTTGCCATGTTTAAATATATATATATATACATATTTTTTTTTACACCAGTGCACCTTGCCTTATGTTAAATTGGTCACGTGTAGAAACAACGCAGGCAACTTTGCATGCCGGTGGGGGGCAGACGGATAGGGCAGACGGTGCGAGCTGGAAGCCATGTTTGTTGTTCCTCCTTCTGCCACTTCGGAGTTCGGTACGTTCAGGGTCTGAACGTTCAAGAACTCCGTCTGCATGTCTTTATTATCAACAATATCGCCACTAAATATTCTCTACCACCCTCCGAATGCAGGTAATACATGATTTTGTTTTATTGTTCATAGTTGCAGTGATACAATTTGTATCGCCGAACGTCTCTCTGCATTTCTCCGTCCGGTTTTTGTCTCACCTCTTCCCAAGGTCCAAGTACCAGAGCTAGGTAGCTTTCTGGCGCAGGAAAGGCTGTGCTCTCAGACCGCCTGGCAATTTACTCAACACCCATGCTTCAAGCCTTTGGTATATTTACTGTCGAAAGTAACGGTGACGTTCAGTTGTGTGTTCAAGTTGTTAACTGCTGAGATGTATTTGTAGCTCGGTGCTGTTGTTGCTCATACACATGTGTCATGCATGCTATTGACTGGTTTTGACAGCTGGCAAGTAAACTTCTCTTGCAAAGCAGGCCCGGTGTAGTTGCATAGCTGTTGCTACTTTTGACATTTGGCAATACTGTCAACACGCAATTGTCACTGCATTTTACAATCATCGGTAGTTTTAATAATTGCAAATTAGCTAGGTAACGTTATTGACATGTGGCTAGTTTGGTTGGTTGCTAAAGTGTTGTAGTTACTGTGTCATTATCAAAGACCCAGCTGTGTAAGCAGCTGTCAATGGACCTCGAAAAGATATTCTCGGATGACAGCCCCGGTGTTTATTTCTTATACCCAGCCAAAGAACGAACCATATTAAATCCCTATTCATACTGTGGTGGTGTTGTTGCCACTATCACTGGTACAGGACGTGTGGCCGACTTGTGTTTAGACAGATAAACATATTATGTAACTACTAAGCCAGCCCTGAACGTCTTCCCTGCTAGCTACACTTCAACTTTGACATTCTAAGTATTTGTGTTACTAATTGTTACTAACTCTATAGCTGCAAGCTTTCAATACATTTCCCATGTCACTGACACCAGAATGATTTCTCAATGAGACATCTGCACAATATAACTAAAATATCAATGTGGACCCCCCTCCCCGCCCCCACAATTTAAAGATATTAAAGTTGGACACCTACAGACAGGAGGCACCCCAGGAGACCATGTGTAATTCAAACCCTGGTGAATCAACATGTCTTGTGTAATAATCTGCCTTGTTGGTGTGTGTCTACTAGGCATTTGACCTGGCTCGTTGGTGTGTGTCTACTAGGCATTTGACCTGCCTTGTTGGTGTGTGTCTACTAGGCATTTGACCTGGCTCGTTGGTGTGTGTCTACTAGGCATTTGACCTGGCTCGTTGGTGTGTGTCTACTAGGCATTTGACCTGGCTCGTTGGTGTGTGTTCCTTAGATTAACAGGTATGCCAAAGGAAAAATATGATTCCCCGGATCCTCGCCGATTGTACACCATCATGTCAGCTGAGGAGGCAGCCAACGGGAAGAAGTCACACTGGGCCGAGCTGGAGATATCAGGTCAGTTACCTTCCCTAGTCAGCTGGAGATATCAGGTCAGTTACCTTCCCTAGTTAGCTGGAGATATCAGGTCAGTTACCTTGCCTAGTTAGCTGGAGATATCAGGTCAGTTACCTTCCCTAGTCAGCTGGAGATATCAGGTCAGTTACCTTCCCTAGTTAGCTGGAGATATCAGGTCAGTTACCTTCCCTAGTTAGCTGGAGATATCAGGTCAGTTACCTTGCCTAGTTAGCTGGAGATATCAGGTCAGTTACCTTCCCTAGTCAGCTGGAGATATCAGGTCAGTTACCTTCCCTAGTTAGCTGGAGATATCAGGTCAGTTACCTTCCCTAGTTAGCTGGAGATATCAGGTCAGTTAGTGACAGTGAATCGGTCAGTTAGCTGGATATATCAGGTAAGTTAGCTGGAGATATCAGGTCAGTTAGCTGGAGATATCAGGTCAGTTAGCTGGAGATATCAGGTCAGTTAGTTAGCTGGAGATATCAGGTCAGTCAGTTAGCTGGAGATATCAGGTCAGTCAGTTAGCTGGAGATATCAGGTTAGTCAGTTAGCTGGAGATATCAGGTCAGTTCGTTAGCTGGAAATATCAGGTCAGTTAGTTAGCTGGAGATATCAGGTCAGTTAGTTAGCTGGAGATATCAGGTCATATTAGCTGGAGATATCAGGTCAGTTAGTTAGCTGGAGATATCAGGTCAGTTTAGTGGAGATATCAGGTCAGTTAGTTAGCTGGAGATATCAGGTCAGTCAGTTAGCTGGAGATATCAGGTCAGTCAGTTAGCTGGAGATATCAGGTCAGTTAGTTAGCTGGAGATATCAGGTCAGTTAGTTAGCTGGAAATATCAGGTCAGTTAGTTAGCTGGAGATATCAGGTCAGTTAGTTAGCTGGAGATATCAGGTCAGTTAGTTAGCTGGAGATATCAGGTCAGTTAGTTAGCTGGAGATATCAGGTCAGTTAGTTAGCTGGAGATATCAGGTCAGTTAGTTAGCTGGAGATATCAGGTCAGTTAGTTAGCTGGAGATATCAGGTCAGTTAGTTAGCTGGAGATATCAGGTCAGTTAGTTAGCTGGAGATATCAGGTCAGTTAGTTAGCTGTAGATATCAGGTCAGTCAGTTAGCTGGAGATATCAGGTCAGTCAGTTAGCTGGAGATATCGGGTCAGTCAGTCGGCTGGAGATATCAGGTCAGTTAGTTAGCTGGAGATATCAGGTCAGTTAGTTAGCTGGAGATATCAGGTCAGTCAGTCAGCTGGAGATATCAGGTCAGTCAGTTAGCTGGAGATATCAGGTCAGTCAGTTAGCTGGAGACATCAGGTCAGTTAGTTAGCTGGAGACATCAGGTCAGTTAGTTAGCTGGAGACATCAGGTCAGTTAGTTAGCTGGAGACATCAGGTCAGTCAGTTAGCTGGAGATATCCAGGTCAGTTCGCTGGAGATATCAGGTCAGTTAGTTAGCTGGAGACATCAGGTCAGTTAGTTAGCTGGAGATATCAGGTCAGTTAGTTAGCTGGAGATATCAGGTCAGTTAGTTAGCTGGAGATATCAGGTCAGTCAGTTAGCTGGAGATATCAGGTCAGTCAGTTAGCTGGAGACATCAGGTCAGTTAGTTAGCTGGAGACATCAGGTCAGTTAGTTAGCTGGAGACATCAGGTCAGTTAGTTAGCTGGAGACATCAGGTCAGTTAGTTAGCTGGAAATATCAGGTCTAAGGTTTAAACTGAGTTTTTCACAATTCCTGACATTATTTCAGCTTTTATTTCTTTCATCACATTCCCAGTGGGTCAGAAGTTTACATGCACCCAATTAGTATTTGGTATCATTGCCTTTTAAATAGTTTAAATTGGGTCATACGTTTCGGGTAGCCTTCCACAAGCTTCCCACAATAAATTAGGTGAATTTTGGCCCATTTCTCCTGACAGAGCTGGTGTAACTGAGTCAGGTTTGTAGGCCTCCTCGCAAACACTTTTTCAGTTCTGCCAATACATTTTCTATAGAATTGAGGTCAGGGCTTTGTGATGGCCACTCCAATACCTTGACTGTGTTGTCCTTAAGCCATTTTGCCGCAACTTTGGAAGTGTGCTTGGGGTCATTGTCCAGTTGGAAGACCCATTTGCGACTAAGCTTTAACTTCCTGACTGATGTCTTGAGAGGTTGTTTCATTACATCCACATAATTTTCCTCCCTCATGATGTCGTCTATTTTCTGAAGTGCACCAGTCCATCCTGCAGCAAAGCACCCCCACAACATGATGCTGCCACCCCAGTGCTGCAGGGTTGGACTGGTGTTCTTCAGCTTGCAAGCCTCTCCCTTTCTCCTCCAAACATAACTATGGTCATTATGGCCAAACAGTTCCCTTCCCCAGATCTGTGCCTCGACACAACCCTGTCTCGAGCTCTACAGACAGTTATTTTGATATCGTGGCTTGGTTTTTGCTCTGACATGCACTGCCAGCTGTGGGGCCTTGTATAGACAGGTGTGTGCCTTTCCAAATCATGTCCAATCGATATAATTTACCACAGGTGGACACCAATGAAGTTGTAGACACATCCCAAGGATGATCAATGGAAACATAATCCAAACAGGATGCACCGGAGCTCAATTTCGAGTCTCATAGCAAAGGGTCTGAATACTTATGTAAATATGTTTTTTTTTGTTTTTAATAAATAAATAAAAACCTGTTTTCGCTTTGTTATTTTGTGTACATTGATGAGGGGGGAAAAACTATTTAATCCATTTTAGATTAAAGGGGGGGGGGGTCTGAAGGCACTGTATATGGGGCGGCAGGGTAGCCTAGTCGTTAGAGCGTTGGACTAGTAACCAAAAGGTTGCAAGTTCGAATCCCCGAGCTGACAAGGTACAAATCTGTCGTTCTGCCCCTGAACAGGCAATTAACCCACTGTTCCTAGGCCATCATTGAAAATAAGAATTTGTTCTTAACTGACTTGCCTAGTAAAATAAAGGTTAAATTAAATATGATTTAGTAATTAGGATTAGGATAGGCATTGTTGTTCTCTGTTGGCATATAGTTAAATGAGCACATATTTTTTCCAGTACAGCCCTTGTTAAAAAAAAGTACTCAAGTATTTGGAAAAAAAAATCATACGAGGACTGGGAACAGTCAAAGATCTAATTCCCATCCCTACTGTGAAGAATGCAATATTGGAAGCCTTATCTGTAGCATTTAGCCCTAACATTTCACTCCTCTGTCTCCTCTCCAGGTCGGGTCAGAAGTCTGAGCAGTTCTCTGTGGACTCTCACCCACCTGACGGCTCTACACATCAACGACAACAACCTGAGTCGCATCCCGCCCGACATCGCCAAGCTGCCACACCTGGCCTACCTTAACCTGTCGTCCAACAAGCTCCGCAGCTTGCCCGCCGAACTCGGAAACATGGTGTCTCTCAGGTAAGAGCTTGTGTGTTCTTGAAGTGGTGCTGGCAACTCTTAAGATTGTGGGTTCAATTTCCGGTTGGAATCGCATACACTTTCTGAAAATGTATGCACTCACTGTACTGTAAGTGTCTGTTCATAGAAGCGTTTGCAAAGTGGTGTAAGACGCCACCAGGATGGTGGAGGTTTTCCACTTTCTACAGACTTTCTTTCTTCCTGCTGTGTTCCCTATCACCCCCTCCCTCCCCCAGGGAGTTGCTTTTAAACAACAATCTTTTGCGAGTTCTACCTTACGAACTCGGGCGGCTGTTCCAGTTACAAACCCTGGGGCTAAAAGGTATGTCTTAGTTTGGTAACACTTTACTTTAAGGTTACCTTTTGTATAATCCTATAAAGGGTTTATAATGACTTCATTCATTATTAATGAAACATTTTATTGACACAGTTAAGTGTGCAGGTAACCAACCACAGTGTTAGATTATTATTAACATTAAGGCTTATTGTATCTCTGTGCAGGTAACCCTTTGTCCCAAGACATCCTCAACCTGTACCAGGAATCAGATGGAACCAGAAACCTGTTGAACTACATGCTTGACAATCTAGCAGGTGAATATGGTTCAACTATACATGCTTGACAATCTAGCAGGTGAATATGGTTCAACTATACATGCTTGACAATCTAGCAGGTAAATATGGTTCAACTATACATGCTTGACAATCTAGCAGGTAAATATGGTTCAACTATACATGCTTGACAATCTAGCAGGTAAATATGGTTCAACTATACATGCTTGACAATCTAGCAGGTAAATATGGTTCAACTATACATGCTTGACAATCTAGCAGGTAAATATGGTTCAACTATACATGCTTGACAATCTAGCAGGTAAATATGGTTCAACTATACATGCTTGACAATCTAGCAGGTAAATATGGTTCAACTATACATGCTTGACAATCTAGCAGGTAAATATGGTTCAACTATACATGCTTGACAATCTAGCAGGTAAATATGGTTCAACTATACATGCTTGACAATCTAGCATGTAAATATGGTTCAACTATACATGCTTGACAATCTAGCAGGTAAATATGGTTCAACTATACATGCTTGACAATCTAGCAGGTAAATATGGTTCAACTATACATGCTTGACAATCTAGCAGGTAAATATGGTTCAACTATACATGCTTGACAATCTAGCAGGTAAATATGGTTCAACTATACATGCTTGACAATCTAGCAGGTAAATATGGTTCAACTATACATGCTTGACAATCTAGCAGGTAAATATGGTTCAACTATACATGCTTGACAATCTAGCAGGAAATATGGTTCAACTATACATGCTTGACAATCTAGCAGGTGAATAAGTCAACCGATTCACTTTACAAAACAAGATGCATATTGAGTCTAAACCTGACCGGAGCACCTGAATTGTCATATTTTCTTCTCCTGAACCAAATATCATTAAAGTCCTGTTTCCCTTTCTAATGAATCAATTAGTTCATTTCTTTATTAATTTTGTTTTATCGTGTCCTTTCTTTGTTTAGTGCACCCAGAACAGCTCCCCCAGAGACCTTGGATCACCTTGAAGGAGCGGGACCCAATGATCCCTACAGGTACTTTGGGATAACTCTCAGTGGGAGCTACAGGTACTTTGGGATAACTCTCAGTGGGAGCTACAGGTACTTTGGGATAACTCTCAGTGGGAGCTACAGGTACTTTGGGATAACTCTCAGTGGTAGCTACAGGTACTTTGGGATAACTCTCAGTGGTAGCTACAGGTACTTTGGGATACTAGTAGTAGCAGCAGTAGTATTAGAGTTATTATTAGTAGTATTGGAAGTATTATTATTAGTAGTAGTAGTACTTGCAGTATTATAATTATTCTTCTTATTAATAATAGTAGAAGTATTATTTGTAGTAGGAGCAGTAATAGTATTATATTTATTATTATTAGTAGTAGTAGAAGCAGCAGTAGTAGTCTTAATAGCACTACTACATACAGTACCAGTTAAAAGTTTGGACACACCTACTCATTCCAGGGTTTTTCTTTATTTTTTACAATTTTCTACATTGTAGAATTGTGACGACATCAAAACTATGAAATAACACATATGGAATCATGTAGTAACCAAAAAAGTGTTAAACAAATCAAAATACATTTTATATTTGAGATTCTTCAAAGTAGCCACCCTTTGCCTTGATGACACTTTTGCACACTCTTGGCATTCTCTTAACCAGCTTCATGAGGAAGTCACCTGGAATGCATTTCAAATAACAGGTGTGACTTGTTAAGTTAATTTGTGTAATTTATTTCCTTAATGCTTTTGAGCCAATCAGTTGTGTGTCGACAAGGTAGGGGTGGTATACAGAAGATGTCCCTATTTGGTAAGACCTGCTCAAATAAGCAAAGAGACACGACAGTCCATCATTACCTTAAGACATGAAGGTCAGTCAATCTGGGAAAATTTCAAGAACTTTGAATGTTTCTTCAAGTGCAGTCTCTAAAACCATCAAGTGCTATGATGAAACTGTCTCTCATGGGGACCGCCACAGGAAAAAAAAGACCCAAAGTTACCTCTGCTGCAGAGGGTAAGTTCATTTAGAGTTACCAGCCTCAGAAATTGCAGCCCTAATAAATGATTCACAGAGTTCAGGTAACAGACACATCTCAACATCAACTGTTCTGAGGAGACTGCGTGAATCAGGCCTTCATGGTCGAATTGCTGCAAAGAAACCACTACTAAAGGACACCGATAAGCAGAAGAGACTTGCTTTGGCCAAGAAACACAGGCCATAGACATTAGACCTGTGGAAATCTGTCCTTTGGTCTTATTTGAGATTTGGTTCCAACTACCGTGTCTTTGTGAGATGCGGAGTATGTGAACGGATGATCTCTGCATGTGTGGTTCCCACCGTGAAGCATGGAGGAGGAGGTGTGATGGTGTAGGGGTGCTTTGCTGGTGACACTGTCAGTGATTTATTTAGAATTCAAGGCACACTTTACCCGTATGGCTACCACAACATTCTGCAGCGATACGCCATCCCACCTGGTTTGCGCTTAGTGGGACTATCATTTGTTTTTCAACAGGACAATGACCCAACACACCTCCAGGCTGTGTAAGGGCTATTTGACCAAGGAGGAGAGTGATGGAGTCCTGCATCAGATGACCTGGTCTCCACAATCACCCGACCTCAACCCAAATGAGATGTTTTTTTCATGAGTTGGACCGCAAAGGGAAGGAAAAGCAGCCAACAAGTGTTCGTCATATGTGTGAACTCCTTCAAGACGGTTGGAAAAGCATTTCAGGTGAAGCTGGTTGAGAGAAATCCAAGAGTGTGCAAAGCTGTCATAAGGGCAAAGGGTGGCTACTTTGAAGTGTGTAAAATATATTTGGATTTGTTTACAACTTTTTTTGGTTACTACATGATTCCCATATGTGTTATTTCATAGTTTTGATGTTTTCACTATTATTCTACAATGTAGAAAATAGTCAAATGAAGAAAAACCCTTGAAATGAGAAGGCGTGTCCGACCTTTAGACTGGTACTGTATGTCATTGAGTTGTTGATGGTGTATTGAATATCCTCCCTCCCTCTCCCAGCCATGTTCACAGTGATGTGTTACAACGTGCTGTGCGATAAGTACGCCACTCGTCAGCTGTACGGCTACTGTCCCTCCTGGGCCCTCAACTGGGAGTACAGGAAGAAGGGCATCATGGAGGAGATCACACACTGTGACGCTGACATCATCAGTCTACAGGTAGGGTCTGACGTCGTCGGTCTACAGGTAGGGTCTGACGTCGTCGGTCTACAGGTAGGGTCTGACGTCGTCGGTCTACCGGTAGGGTCTGACGTCGTCGGTCTACAGGTAGGGTCTGACGTCGTCGGTCTACAGGTAGGGTCTGACGTCGTCGGTCTACAGGTAGGGTCTGACGTCGTCGGTCTACAGGTAGGGTCTGACGTCGTCGGTCTACAGGTAGGGTCTGACGTCGTCGGTCTACAGGTAGGGTCTGACGTCGTCGGTCTACAGGTAGGGTCTGACGTCGGCGGTCTACAGGCAGGGTCTGACGTCGGCGGTCTACAGGCAGGGTCTGACGTCGGCGGTCTACAGGCAGGGTCTGACGTCGGCGGTCTACAGGCAGGGTCTGACGTCGGCGGTCTACAGGCAGGGTCTGACGTCGGCGGTCTACAGGCAGGGTCTGACGTCGGCGGTCTACAGGCAGGGTCTGACGTCGGCGGTCTACAGGCAGGGTCTGACGTCGGCGGTCTACAGGCAGGGTCTGACGTCGGCGGTCTACAGGCAGGGTCTGACGTCGGCGGTCTACAGGCAGGGTCTGACGTCGGCGGTCTACAGGCAGGGTCTGACGTCGGCGGTCTACAGGCAGGGTCTGACGTCGGCGGTCTACAGGCAGGGTCTGACGTCGGCGGTCTACAGGCAGGGTCTGACGTCGGCGGTCTACAGGCAGGGTCTGACGTCATCAGTGTGTGATGACATGTTTGTGAACCCCAGGAAGAGTGTCTGATGGGATTATACCAGTTAATCAGTATACAATAAAACCAGTAAATCTCCACACATCAAGAGGTCATTTTAGCCAGTGTGTTTGGATGTGTTCCATAGAACCCATTCAGACCCAGGCTTTTGTGTCTTTTACACCGGAACAAAGTAAACATCCACTAAAACTATTCTAACATGACGGCCATCTTGGTCGTGTGTCCTCAGGAGGTGGAGACGGAGCAGTACCACGCCCTCTTCCTGGAGACTCTAAAGGACCATGGGTACGAGGGGTACTTCTGCCCAAAGTCTCGTGCCAAACTGGTCTCAGAACAGGAGAGGAAGCACGTGGACGGATGTGCTGTGTTCTTCAAGACTGAGAAGTGAGTAAATTTAATCAATTACATTTATTTTATAAAACTCATTTTACGTTACTAGTGCTTTACTGCGAAGTGCTTTACAGATACCCATCCTAAAAGTGAATAATTCCTAATAATTTACCTGTGCTTGATTGAACTTGCCTCTTGCAATGGGAACCTATATAAAAAAAGTGAAAACCCCGCCCACAATTGATTCACTCCAGGCGGGCTTAAATCGATTCACTCCAGGCGGGCTTAAATCGATTCACTCCAGGCGGGCTTAAATCGATTCACTCCAGGCGGGCTTAAATCGATTCACTCCAGGCGGGCTTAAATCGATTCACTCCAGGCGGGCTTAAATCGATTCACTCCAGGCGGGCTTAAATCGATTCACTCCAGGCGGGCTTAAATCGATTCACTCCAGGCGGGCTTAAATTTATTCACTCCAGGCGGGCTTAAATTTATTCACTCCAGGCGGGCTTAAATCGAGGCACTCCAGGCGGGCTTAAATCAAGGCACTCCAGACGGGCTTAAATCAAATGCTCAAAGTATTTAAAATAATTTAAATGGTGTTTGAACCCATGTCTGGTTATGTTTCAGATTTACTCTGGTGCAGAAACACACGGTGGAGTTCAACCAGGTTGCCATGGCAAACTCTGAGGGTTCAGAGGTCATGTTGAACAGGGTCATGACCAAGGACAACATCGGGGTTGCTGTCCTACTGGAGGTCAACAAGGACATGTTCTCTGGTGGTGAGGAACCTGTTAATCAGTCATCAATCAGCCAATCAATCAATAAATATAATGCCCTTTTAGTGTAAGAGCTGTTTGAAAAGACCGGCTGAAACTTCCTCCTGTTTTGGTAGCATGGAGTTTTGGCCTGCCTGGTGACATCACCAGGTAGTCAATTAGTTCATAGACCAATAAGAGAGTTCCAAACCTCTGTGAGAATAACGCTAGTTTTCACCTCCACAATCAGACCACTTCCAGACAGTCCTAGCAAAATTGTTGCTTGAGAAATTTGCTCTTAACAGCATCTGCTAAATGATGAAAATCTAAAATGGGACTTCAGTGGTATTCTTTCCCTGTCCTAGAGATCACCATCTTTTGTCTTACCTTTTTGATGTGTGTATGGTTTTTACCAGTACCTAACTCTACCAGTAGATGGCAGTCCCTGCTTCTCCAAAGTCTTAAACGTTTACATGATACAACTTTTTAGTTTGATTTAATTTGGCCTGGTATAATGCAAACAAGCCCACTACTTTTTAAGTTTCACGGTCACCTGAAAATACCGTCAAATACTTGAAAAGTTCTTGATATAACCTATTTGGTCAAGGTGTGGTTAACTAACTCTTACCACTGTTCTGTGGACTGAAAGGAGAATGGACAATAAATGATTTGTCTTCTGTTTGTCAGGCATGAAGCCTCTGCAGGAGACACAGTTCCTTCTGGTGGCTAACGCCCACATGCACTGGGACCCAGAGTTCTGTGACGTCAAGCTGATTCAGACCATGATGTTCCTGTCTGAGCTGAAGAGCATCACCGAGAGGGCGCTGAGCTCTGTGGCAACAGGCTCCCCGACCTCCGACCCCTCCTCCATCCCTATCGTCCTCTGTGCTGACCTCAACTCCCTGCCAGACTCTGGTAAGGATCTGACCTTTGACCCGGCTCAGAACTAACCCTTTCCACTGAAGCAAATCTGTGTTCCATATGATATGTTATTCAGGTACTCAAATACACGAGAAAACAGAGGTTAACTGTTTCAATGCCCCTTCGTTCCCCATCCAGTATTAACTGCTTCCATGGCCCCCCCTCCCACCAGGTGTAGTGCAGTACCTGACTAATGGTGGTGTACTGTTTTAATGCCCCCCCCCCCTACCTACACCATATTAACTGTTATAATGTCCCCCCTACCTACACCATATTAACTGTTATAATGTCCCCCCCTACCTACACCATATTAACTGTTATACTGCCCCCCCTACCTACACCATATTAACTGTTATAATGTCCCCCCCCTACCTACCTACACCATATTAACTGTTATAATGTCCCCGCTACCTACACCATACTAACTGTTACTGCCCCCCCCCTACCTACACCATATTAACTGTTATACTGCACCATATTAACTGTTATACTGCCCCCCTGCACCATATTAACTGTTATATTACCTATTAACTGTTATAATGCCCCCCACCTACACCATATTAACTGTTATACTGCCCTGTATTAACCTACCTGTTATACACCACACCATATTAACTGTTATACTGCCCCCCTACCTACACCATATTAACTGTTATAATGTCCCCCCCTACCTACACCATATTAACTGTTATAATGTCCCCCATACTGTTATAATGCCCCCTACACCATTTAACTGTTATACTGCCCCCACACACCATATTAACTGTTATAATGTCCCCCCCCTACCTACACCATATTAACTGTTATAATGCCCCTACCTACACCATATTAACTGTTATACTGCCCCCCCTACCTACACCATATTAACTGCCCCCCTATACTGCCCCCTGTATTACACCTACACCATATTAACTGTTATAATAACTTTATACTGCCCCCCCCCTACCCATATTAACTGTTATACTGCCTACACCAGGTATTATATTAACTGTTATAATGCCCCCCTACCTACACCATATTAACTGTTATACTGCCCCCCCCCTACCATACTACACCATATTAACTGTTATACTGCCCCCTACCTACACCATATTAACTGTTATACTGCCCCCCTACCTACACCATATTAACTGTTATACTGCCCCCCCCTACCTACACCATATTAACTGTTATACTGCCCCCTACCTACACCATATTAACTGTTATACTGCCCCCTACCTACACCATATTAACTGTTATAATGCCCCCCTACCATATTAACTGTTATAATGCACCTACACCATATTGTTAACTAATACTGCCCCCACCCCTACACCATATTAACTGTTATACTGCCCCCCTATACCATTTAACTGTTATACTGCCCCCACCCCCCATATTAACACCATATTAACTGTTATATTAACTGCCCCCCTACCTACACCATATTAACTGTTATACTGTGTGTATACTGCCCTGCCCCCTGTTATACCCCCTACACCATATTATACTGTTATACTGCTGCCCCCCTACACCATATTAACTGTTATACTGCCCCCACCATATTAACTATACACCATATTAACTAATACTGCCCCATATTAACTACACCATATTAACTGTTATACTGCCCCCACCCCTACACCATATTGTTATACTGCCCCCTACCTACACCATATTAACTGTTATACTGCACCATATTAACTGTTATACTGCCCCCTACCCCTACACCATATTAACTGTTATACTGCCCCCCCTACCATATTAACTGTTATACTGCCCCCCTACACCATATTAACTGTTATACCCCCCACCCCCTACCCTACACCATATTAACTGTTATACTGCCCCCCTACCCCTACACCATATTATAACCATAATACTGTTATACCCATATTAACTGTTATACTGCCCCCACTATTAACTGTTATACACCCCCATATTAACTGTTATACTGCCCCCCTACACACCATATTAACTGTTACACTGCTGTTATACCCCCACCAGGTGTAGTGGAGTACCTGACTAACGGTGGTGTAGCAGAGAACCATATTAGGTTATACTGCCCCCCAGAGAGCTGCGCTATCTCAGCAACTTCAGCTGCCCCCCAGGGGAAGAACGGCTCTGACGCCCCCCCTACCAGCATCACCCCACAGCTTCAGCTGAAGAGCGCCTACCAGGGCAGCCTCCATATTATGTCTTACACCAACTATACCTATGACTTTAAGGTAGGTTACACCCCTCACCATATACTAACCCTACCATATTAACTTACCAGGGCAGTTATCATGTCTTACACCAACTGTTATACCTATGACTTTAAGGTAGGTTGCCCCCCTACACCTCTATATACTGCTACATACCATATTAACTGTTATAATACCCCTACCAGGGCAGCCTCATGTCTTACACCAACTATACCTATGACTTCAAGGTAGGTTACACCTCTATATACTAACCCTACCCCTACCAGGGCAGCCTCATGTCTTACACCATGTTATACCCCCCTATGACTTTATAGGTAGGTTACACCTCTATATACTAACCCTACCCCCTACCAGGGCAGCCTCATGTCTTACACCAACTATACCTATGACTTTAACTGGCCCCCTAGGTTACACCTCACCATATATACTAACCCATATTAACCTGCCCCCCTACCAGGGCAGTCTCATGTCTTACACAACTATACCTATGATAATGCCCCCTTACACCATAAACTGTAGGTTACACCTCTATATATAACCATATTAACTGTTATACTGCTACCCCTACCAGGGCAGCCTCATGTCTTATACCAACTATACCTACCTGACTTTAAGGTAGGTTACACCTCTATATGTTATACTAACCCATACTGTTATACCCCCTACCATATTAGGTTATACTGCAGCACCAGGTGTTATGTCTTACACCAACTATACCTATGACTTTAAGGTTATACTGTTACACCATCTTATATACCTAACCCTACCCCCCTACCAGGGCAGCCTCATGTCTTATACCAACTATACCTATGACTATTAAGGTAGGTTACACCTCTATATAATAACCCTACCCCTACCAGGGCAGCCTCATGTCTTACACCATACTATACCTATGACTTTAAGGTAGGTTACACCTCTATATTATACTAACCCTACCCCTACCAGGGCAGCCTCATGTTATACTTACCCAACTATACCTATGACTTAGGTTACACCCCTATATACTAACCCTACCCTACCAGGGCAGCCCCCCTCATGTCTTATACTGTTATACCTATGACTTTAACCATATTAGGTTAGGTTATACACCTCTATATACTAACCCAAATGCCCCCTAGGGCACCATATTAGGGCATGTCTTTATACCAACTATACTATGACTTTAAGGACTAGTAGGTTACACCTCTCATATACTATTAACCTACCAGGGCAGCCTCATGTCTTATACCAACTATACCTATGACTTTAAGGTAGGTTACACCTCTATATACTAACCCTACCCTACCAGGGCAGCCTCATGTCTTATGCCAACTATACCTATGACTTTAAGGTAGGTTACACCTCTATATACTAACCCTACCCCTACCAGGGCAGCCTCATGTCTTACACCAACTATACCTATGACTTTATAGGTTACACCTCTATATACTAACCCTACCCCTACCAGGGCAGCCTCATGTCTTATACCAACTATACCTATGACTTTAAGGTAATATACCCCCTCATGTCTTATACCAACTATACCTATGACTTTAAGGTAGGTTACCATATTAACCCTTATATGTCTTATACCAACTATACCTATGACTTTAAGGTAGGTTACCCCCAGGGCAGCCTCATATCTTACCCAACTATACCTATGACTTTAACTTTGACCTTATATACTAACCCTACCAGGGCAGCCTATGTCTTATACCCTACCCCTACCCTCTATATACTAACCCTACACCTACCAGGGCAGCCATGTCTTATACCAACTATACCTATGACTTTAAGGTAGGTTACACCTCTATATACTAACCCTACCCCTACCAGGGCAGCCTCATGTCTTATACTATACCTATGACTTTAAGGTAGGTTACACCTCTATATACTAACCCTTATAGGGCAGCCTCATGTCTTATACCAACTATACCTATGACTTTAAGGTAGGTTACACCTCTATATACTAACCCTACCCTACCAGGGCAGCCTCATGTCTTATACCAACTATACCTATGACTTTAAGGTCACCTCTATATACTAACCCTATTACCAGGGCAGCCTCATGTCTTATACACTTTAAGGTAGGTTACAACTAACCCTACCCCTATCATGTCTTATACCAACTTTATGACTTTGGTATTACACCTCTATATACTAACCCTACCCCTACCAGGGCAGCCTAACATGTCTTACACCAACTATACCTATGACTTTAAGGTAGGTTACACCTCTATATACTATACTCATGTCTTATACCAACTATACCTATGACTTTAAGGTAGGTTACCCCTACCTCATGTCTTACACCAACTATACCTATGACTTTAAGGTAGGTTACACCTCTATATACAACCCTACCCCTAAGGGCAGCCTCATGTCTTATACCAACTATACCTATGACTTTATATTAACTCTTATACTAACCCTACCCCTACCAGGGCAGCCTCATGTCTTACCAACTATACCTATGACTTTAACCCACCATATGGTAGGTTACACCTCTATATACTAACCCTACCCCTACCAGGGCAGCCTCATGTCTTATACCAACTATACCTATGACTTTAAGGTAGGTTACACTCTTATACTAACCCTACCCTACCAGGGCAGCCTCATGTCTTATACCAACTATACCTATGACTTTAAGGTAGGTTACACCTCTATATACTAACCCTACCCCTACCTTACACCATATTAACTTTATACTGCCCCTATAACTATACCTATGACTTTAAGTCTTACACCATATTAACTGTAGGTTACACCTCTATATACTAACCCTACCCCATACCAGGGCAGCCTCATGTCTTACCAACTATACCTATGACTTTAAGGTAGGTTACACCTCTATATACTAACCCTACCCTACCAGGGCAGCCTCATGTCTTATACCAACTATACCTATGACTTTAAGGTAGGTTACACCTCTATATTACTAACCCCTACCCCTACCACCATACCAGGTACTTCAAGGTTTACACTCTATATACTAACCCTACCCCTACCAGGGCAGCCTCATGTCTTATACCAACTATACCTATGACTTTAAGGTATTACACCTCTATATACTAACCCTACCCTTACCAGGGCAGCCTCATGTCTTACACCAACTATACCTATGACTTTAAGGTAGGTTACACCTCTATATACTAACCCTACCCCTACCAGGGCAGCCTCATGTCTTACACCAACTATACCTATGACTTCAAGGTAGGTTACACTCTATATACTAACCCTACCCTTACCAGGGCAGCCTCATGTCTTATACCAACTATACCTATGACTTTAAGGTAGGTTACACCTCTATATACTAACCCTACCCCTACCAGGGCAGCCTCATGTCTTACACCAACTATACCTATGACTTACCCCATAAGGTAGGTTACACCTCTATATACTAACCCTACGCCTACCAGGGCAGCCTCATGTCTTACACCAACTATACCTATGACTTTAAGGTAGGTTACACCTCTATATACTAACCCTACCCCTACCAGGGCAGCCTCATGTCTTACACCAACTATACCTATGACTTTAAGGTAGGTTACACCTCTATATACTAACCCTACCCCTACCAGGGCAGCCTCATGTCTTATACCAACTATACCTATGACTTTAAGGTAGGTTACACCTCTATATACTAACCCTACCCCTACCAGGGCAGCCTCATGTCTTACACCAACTATACCTATGACTTTAAGGTAGGTTACACCTCTATATACTAACCCTACCCCTACCAGGGCAGCCTCATGTCTTACACCAACTATACCTATGACTTTAAGGTAGGTTACACCTCTATATACTAACCCTACCCCTACCAGGGCAGCCTCATGTCTTACACCAACTATACCTATGACTTTAAGGTAGGTTACACCTCTATATACTAACCCTACCCCTACCAGGGCAGCCTCATGTCTTACACCAACTATACCTATGACTTTAAGGTAGGTTACACCTCTATATACTAACCCTACCCCTACCAGGGCAGCCTCATGTCTTATACCAACTATACCTATGACTTTAAGGTAGGTTACACCTCTATATACTAACCCTACCCCTACCAGGGCAGTCTCATGTCTTACACCAACTATACCTATGACTTTAAGGTAGGTTACACCTCTATATACTAACCCTACGCCTACCAGGGCAGCCTCATGTCTTATACCAACTATACCTATTGGAAGCATACTTCCAAATGGACAGTGACTCCAAGCATACTTCCAAATGGACAGTGACTCCAAGCATACTTCCAAATGGACAGTGACTCCAAGCATACTTCCAAATGGACAGTGACTCCAAGCATACTTCCAAATGGACAGTGACTTCAAGCATACTTCCAAATGGACAGTGACTCCAAGCATACTTCCAAATGGACAGTGACTCCAAGCATACTTCCAAATGGACAGTGACTCCAAGCATACTTCCAAATTTGTGGCAAAATGGCTTTAGGACAACAAAGTCAAGGTATTGGAGTGGTCATAACAAAGCCCTGACCTCAATCCTATAGAACATTTTTTGGGCAGAACTGAAAAAGCGTTTGCGAGGAGACCTACATACCTGACTCAGTTACACCAGCTCTGTCAGGAGGAATGGGCCAAAGTTCACCCAACTTATTGTGGGAAGCTTGTGGAAGGCTACCTTTCCTGTACTCCGTAACATTCCCAAGAACCCATATCCATGACCTTAATTGACCCCCACCATATACATTGCTGCTATCGATAACCATTCACTTCTGCTGTAGCAAGTTTTTCAAAATTACAACCCAACAACTGAAGCCAGACTATGGGTCTTCTCCTTTCCATAGGATTCCTCATGTCAATCAATAACATGTTCTGACAGAATGTAACTGTTCTGCATTCCCCTCTCTCCCTCAGTACCATGAGCAAGGATATTTCATAGTTCAAGTTTATGAATTCAGAACCCATCACACCTTAATACCACCAACTATATACGTATGACTTCAAGGTTAAACTGGGCTGCTCTGGAGTAGGATCTGTCCTCAGTTGAGTGCTCACAGTTTGTCATGTTCTCGGCCCAGTTCGATAAGCCTAGCAACTCCTTGACCAGCAGTGAAGGTTGTGTGTTTCATATTTTTTACGTGTAACAATAGTAAAGAAAATCTCTTTCATTCTCTCCGTTTCACCTTCTCTTCCCGTCTCTCCTTCCGCAGGGCGTGATCGACTACATCTTCTTCTCCAAGACTCACATGTCTGTAGCGGGGTTGCTCGGTCCCCTGGAGTCTCGGTGGTTAACGGACAACAACATCACCGGCTGTCCCCACCCCCACATCCCCTCTGACCACTTCTCTCTGCTCACCCAGCTGGAGCTCCACCCGCCCGTCACCTCTTCCCTCAACGGCCTGCACCTGCCCGTCCACAGGTAGTGAGGCACCAACCTCTCACCCGTGATCCTTGACCTTTGAACCCCTAATGCCCTGCCCCCATCTCTGCCGAACAAACAAACCCAGACAGGCCATCCCCCCCCGACGGAGTATTCACCCCTTCTGCTCCTCTTTTAACCTCCATTTTGCTTGGATTTCTGTTTGTTTTTGTTTGTTGTCTTTCTTTGTCTACATGAACGGCTTGATACCAAATTAGGGTTGGGTTTTGTGTTGTTTTCTGGTCACATTACATACCGCTGCTCTTCTCCTTGGATGCAAAAGTGCGTCTGAAATGGCACCCTATTCCCTATATAGTGCACTACTTTTGACCAGGGCCCTATGTGGGACTTGGTCTAAAGTAGTGCACGATATGGGGAATAGGGTTCCGTTTGGGAGGGAGCCCCAAGTTCAGGTCATCCTGATCTGGTGTCAGAGTTTTTTTTGCCTTAAACCTGGTTTGGATGGTGGTGACTTTTTGTCACATAACCTTCTACAGTAACAATGACAACCGACATCTGAATTCTCTCCGTTCGATTTTGAGGTACCCAATCCTCAAGACAACTACTTAACATATTTTACAAATATGACATCCAAAGTTCTACTGAAATTGTATTTTATGATCATGTTAAGTCCTATCATTTCAACATAAATGTTACCCCAAACACGTTTTTCTTTCTTCTCCTAAATCACAAAGGATGGGGTGTGGGACTTTTCAGTATTGCTCGATTTGGTGTAATGTATGGTAAGAGGACAGATGTGGTTTTTATCACGTCAGTATATCAGTCGAAGATTAAATGTAGATTTCAATATGGAAATCAAAATGTGGCTTCTATGGAGACCTATAGGAACGATCGTTGAACAGGATCCCAGCATCCCTGTCAGCTTCTATGGAGACCAATAGGAACGATCGTTGAATAGGATCCCAGCCCTACTAACTCCAATCCCAGCATCCCTGTCAGCTTCTATGGAGACCTATAGGAACGATCGTTGAACAGGATCCCAGCATCCCTCCCAGCATCCCTGTCAGCTTCTATGGAGACCTATAGGAACGATCGTTGAACAGGATCCCAGCCCTACTAACTCCAATCCCAGCATCCCTGTCAACTTCTATGGAGACCTATAGGAACGATCGTTGAACAGGATCCCAGCATCCCTGTCAGCTTCTATGGAGACCAATAGGAACGATCGTTGAATAGGATCCCAGCCCTACTAACTCCAATCCCAGCATCCCTGTCAGCTTCTATGGAGACCTATAGGAACGATCGTTGAACAGGATCCCAGCCCTACTAACTCCAATCCCAGCATCCCTGTCAACTTCTATGGAGACCTATAGGAACGATCGTTGAACAGGATCCCAGCATCCCTGTCAGCTTCTATGGAGACCAATAGGAACGATCATTGAATAGGATCCCAGCCCTACTAACTCCAATCCCAGCATCCCTGTCAGCTTCTATGGAGACCTATAGGAACGATCGTTGAACAGGATCCCAGCCCTACTAACTCCAATCCCAGCATCCCTGTCATCTTCTATGGAGACCTATAGGAACGATCGTTGAACAGGATCCCAGCCCTACTAACTCCAATCCCAGCATCCCTGTCAACTTCTATGGAGACCTATAGGAACGATCGTTGAACAGGATCCCAGCCCTACTAACTCCAATCCCAGCATCCCTGTCAGCTTCTATGGAGACCAATAGGAACGATCGTTGAACAGGATCCCAGCCCTACTAACTCCAATCCCAGCATCCCTGTCAGCTTCTATGGAGACCTATAGGAACGATCGTTGAACAGGATCCCAGCCCTACTAACTCCAATCCCAACATCCCTGTCAGCTTCTATGGAGACCTATAGGAACGATCGTTGAACAGGATCCCAGCCCTACTAACTCCAATCCCAGCATCCCTGTCAGCTTCTATGGAGACCTATAGGAACGATCGTTGAACAGGATCCCAGCCCTACTAACTCCAATCCCAGCATCCCTGTCAGCTTCTATGGAGACCTATAGGAACGATCGTTGAACAGGATCCCAGCCCTACTAACTCCAATCCCAGCATCCCTGTCAGCTTCTATGGAGACCTATAGGAACGATCGTTGAACAGGATCCCAGCCCTACTAACTCCAATCCCAGCATCCCTGTCAGCTTCTATGGAGACCTATAGGAACGATCGTTGAACAGGATCCCAGCCCTACTAACTCCAATCCCAGAATCCCTGTCAGCTTCTATGGAGACCTATAGGAACGATCGTTGAACAGGATCCCAGCCCTACTAACTCCAATCCCAGAATCCCTGTCAGCTTCTATGGAGACCTATAGGAACGATCGTTGAACAGGATCCCAGCCCTACTAACTCCAATCCCAGAATCCCTTTCACCTCACGTTGCTATTTATGTTGACACTACGCGCTGATTTCCCCTCGTCCGTTTGAGTTGCTTGCGAGTGGTGTGTTCCCCTGATCCAAACCAAAATGTACTTATGGATTGCCGTCATTTTAGATATTTCTTTGACCAATTTATCTTGTTTCGTTCATTATGATTTGGTCTTTAGCTTTTAAACTGCAGTGCATTTAACACCTTTTAAAGTCATAAGTCCTAAGCCCAACTTCCTCGAGTCTCGTAGCCCAACTTCCCCGAGTCTCGTAGCCCAACTTCCCCGAGTCTCGTAGCCAAGAGTCCTCATCAATCCATCAATGTTTGATTGATAGATTCATTGAAGAATCCTCCCAAAACCAATCACATCTGCTTGCCATGTATTGCGTTATCTATGTATTAAGAGGCGTGAGAAAGGATTGGTGTGTTTCCAAGCCAGATGTCATTAAGGAAGTGGTCATGTCCTGTCATTGATTAATGCTGAGCTGACTGTATTTCTAATCGAAACGCTCACAACAACCGCAGTGGTTTTTAGCTCAATTCTACATAGCAATAGCTTCCAAACCATTGGAAATGTGTGTGTTAGGTAAAAAATGATAGTTTATGTCCCAAGTGACACCCTATTCCCAATATAGTGCACTACTTTAGACCAGAGCACTATATAGTGCACTACTTTAGACCAGAGCCCTATATAGTGCACTACTTTAGACCAGAGCACTATATAGTGCACTACTTTAGACCAGAGCCCTATATAGTGCACTACTTTAGACCAGAGCCCTATATAGTGCACTACTTTAGACCAGAGCCCTATATAGTGCACTACTTTAGACCAGAGCACTATATAGTGCACTACTTTAGACCAGAGCCCTATATAGTGCACTACTTTAGACCAGAGCCCAATATAGTGCACTACTTTAGACCAGAGCCCTATATAGTGCACTACTTTAGACCAGAGCCCTATTCCCTATATAGTGCACTGCTGTTGACCTGGGTCAAATGGTTCTGGTCAACAGTAGAGCATCATGTCTGTGATTACTCAGGCAGCTCAACTCTGATCTTTTTTTCCACTAATTGGTATTTTGACCAATCACATCAGACATTTCACATTACATTTTTTTTTAGAGCTGGTCTGATTTTTGTCAAAAGACCAATTAGTGCAAAAAATAATATCAGCATTGGGCTGCCTGTGTAAACACAGCCTGGGTGTAGGGTATGGGGAGCAATTTGGGACATAAGCCAAACTCAATGTGATGTCCGGCTTACTGCGGTGGAACCCAGGGGTGTACTGTGCATTATAAAATACCTCTTCTGTTCATGACCAAGACTCTCGACTCAAGACTCTAAGAAGCTGTTGTTTTGTGAAGGCTTTCATATCTCTAGGTCCGTACCAATGACTTTAGATAAGTTACACACACACTAATGTTCAGTACAGGCTATAGGCTATATAGCTGACACAGGGTTGTCTGACAGAGTTTGGGGGTAGGTTATTATTGAGTAATACCATTTTTACCATGTCATTTCTTAAGAAGTACCGAGTTATAAAAATGACTATCTAAAGTGATAGAGTTGAGGGGTTGTAGAAGTGATCAAACCTAGCGTTTGTTCCCAGAGATATTTGAATGATAGAAGCCATATATTTATGGGGATTTAAAAGGTTGAAAGATGTTGTTAACTTTCTCAAAACTCACAGTTTTTTTTCTCCAGAAATCCTTGTTAGAACATTTCCCTGAATCAAGAGATGAATAAGAAGGAAATCCATGAATCCTCCTGTGGATTTTGGGAAAAAGTTAAGACTATTTGCAACCCTACCGGGGATACAATAACACCATGACAACACTGTACTGTGTGTGCAGGTTGAAGCTGCGTCGACGTAACCTAACGTTATAACATGTCTTGACAACATTTGGCTCTGCTTTATTTGCACGTGATTATCTAACACGCTATGCCTCCAATTTCAATGACTTCTGTGACACCAGCCTGAGAAAGTGAGAACGGACGGACGGACGGACGGACGGACGGGGGCATTTCTGGGCCCATACTTCACTCCCCCCAGATCTTCATTTAGTGGGGTACGACTATTTTTATGGCAGTTGTATATTCAACCAGATATTAACGTCTTTGGTGACCGTCTGATCAACACAGCTGCTTTACATCCGTTGGGGGTAATGTACAATTTTCCTAGCCTGGTCTCAGATACACTGTAAATATATACAAAAGTATGTGGAACCCTTCAAAATCTGTGGAGTCAGCTATTTCAGCCACACGTATTGCTGACAGTTATATAAAATCGAGCACACAGCCATGCAATCTCCATAGACAATCATTGGCAGTAGAATGACCTTACTGAAGTTTTCCCCGGTCAACTGAAAGTGCTGTTATTGTGAAGTGGAAACGTCTAGGAACAACAACGGCTCGGCCGTGACATGATGGGACACACAAGCTCACAGAACGGGACCCCTGAGTGCTGAGGCACGGACTCTGTAGCAGTGGACAAGCTCACAGAACGGGACCCCCGAGTGCTGAGGCACGGACTCTGTAGCAGTGGACAAGCTCACAGAACGGGACCCCCGAGTGCTGAGGCACGGACTCTGTAGCAGTGGACAAGCTCACAGAACGGGACCCCCGAGTGCTGAGGCACGGACTCTGTAGCAGTGGACAAGCTCACAGAACGGGACCCCCGAGTGCTGAGGCACGGACTCTGTAGCAGTGGACAAGCTCACAGAACGGGACCCCCGAGTGCTGAGGCACGGACTCTGTAGCAGTGGACAAGCTCACAGAACGGGACCCCCGAGTGCTGAGGCACGGACTCTGGAGCAGTGGACAAGCTCACAGAACGGGACCCCGAGTGCTGAGGCACGGACTCTGTAGCAGTGGACAAGCTCACAGAACGGGACCCCGAGTGCTGAGGCACGGACTCTGTAGCAGTGGACAAGCTCACAGAACGGGACCCCGAGTGCTGAGGCACGGACTCTGTAGCAGTGGACAAGCTCACAGAACGGGACCCCGAGTGCTGAGGCACGGACTCTGTAGCAGTGGACAAGCTCACAGAACGGGACCCCGAGTGCTGAGGCACGGACTTTGTAGCAGTGGACAAGCTCACAGAACTGGACCCCGGTGCTGAGGCACGGACTCTGTTCAGTGGACAAGCTCACAGAACGGGACCCCCGAGTGCTGAGGCACGGACTCTGTAGCAGTGGACAAGCTCACAGAACGGGACCCCGAGTGCTGAGGCACGGACTCTGTAGCAGTGGACAAGCTCACAGAACGGACCCCCGATGTGCTGAGGCACGGACTCTGTAGCAGTGGACAAGCTCACAGAGCGGGACCCCAGTGCTGAGGCACGGACTCTGTAGCAGTGGACAAGCTCACAGAACAACCCCAGTGCGGAGACACGGACTCTGTAGCAGTGGACAAGCTCACAGAACGGGACCCCCGAGTGCTGAGGCACGGACTCTGTAGCAGTGGACAAGCTCACAGAACGGGACCCCCGAGTGCTGAGACACGGACTCTGGAGCAGTGAAAAAGCGTTCTCTAGAGTGATGAGTCATGCTATACCATCTGGCAGTTCGACGGACGAATCTGTGTTTGGCTGGTGCCCGGGGGGGACACTGCCTGCCCCGATGCGTGGTGCCGACTGTAAAGTTTGGTGGAGGAGGAATAATGGTATTGGGCTGTTTTTCATGGTTCGGGCTTGGACCATTAGTTCCAGTGAAATCTAAATCTTAACACTACAGCATACAATGACACTCTAGATGATTCTGTGCATCCAACTTTGTGGCAACAGTTTGGGTAAGGGCCCTTTGCTGTTTTCAGCAGGACAATGCCCCCTCGCACAAATCTAGATCCATACAGAAATGTTTTGTTGTGATCGGTGTGGGAGAACTTGACTTTGCCTTCACAGAGCCCAGACCTCAACCGCATAGAACAGCTTACGGATGAATGGGAACGCCGACTGCGAGCCAGAGGCCTAATCAGCCCAACATCAGTGCCCGACCTCACTGATGCTCTTGTGGTTGAATAGAAGCAAGTCCCAGCAGCAATGTTCCAACATTTAGTGGAAAGCCTTCCCAGACAAGTGGAGGCTGTTATAGCAGCAAAGCGGGGACCAACTCCATATTAATTCCCATGATTTTTGTATTGAGATATTGGACCAGTGGTGTCCACATACTTTTGGTCATGTAGTGGACATTTGTTCTGTCTTGCCAACTCATTTGTTTTTGCGACAAAGCAAACTGATCTGGGGCCAGGCTACAATTTTCTTACAATAAGGGTTATTTTGATTTTGACACAAGTCCAAAGTTTGTCAATCTTACGCGTATGCCCAGTCAGTGTGCCACCATTTTGTGTGTGAAATAACCCCCAACTCAACACAGTACAGACAGAAGTATATGTACCAACGCTTCAATTCGAAGCTTGTTTTTAAACTATGGGCATTTTTGTCTGTGATCTAAATGCAGTCTCTAAATTGGTACTTTGTGTGAAAACAGTAATTACAAGTTTTTGAAAAAGAGATTTGTCGTTAATGGGTTTTATTAAGACTGAAATGTTTTATGTGGAATCAATCTAAATGATCAAATGATGGTCGACTCTTTCTAAATCCATTTTTTCTTTTTTTGTCCCCTTTTCAGCTGATGATCTCCTAGTCTTCCGTAGGACTTTTTATGTTTGAACAAGGTCTCCCACTCCCAAACACTAATTATTTCCCCAACTTCAGCTGTACACCCCTACCCCCCCCTCCAGCCCCCTTCCCCTGCACCCCCCTCCACATATCTAATTTAATATCACAGCCTTTTTTTCTCTCTCTCTCTGATGAACACATCCACTCTTACTTTACATTTGTATCAAAGTTAGTTTTGTAGAGCACGCCTCCATTTTCTTACTTACAACAAAAACAACGTGCCTCGTTTGTACAGTGTACAATCTCTCCAACAGCAGCACTGCCTAGGAAAATAATTTGCGTTTACACAGGCAGACCAAATCTGATCTTTTGCTACTAACTTTTGACCAATCAGATCAGAATTTTTTTTGCCAATAATTGGTCAAAAGATCAGAATGTGCTGCCTGTTTTTAAACCCAGCCTGAGTAGCTCAGACTAACCATGCGCCAACATCTATCCATCCATTCCTCCATCCCTCCCTCCATTCATCCCTCTCTCCATCCATCCCTTCATCATCCATCTCTCCATCCCTCCCTCCATTCATCCCTCCCTCCATCCCTCCCTCCATTCATCCCTCTCTCCATCCATCCCTTCATCATCCATCCATCCCTCCATCCATCTATCCCTCCATCCATCCATCCCTCCATCCATCCCTCCATCATCCATCCCTCCATCCATCTATCCCTCCATCCCTCCATCCATCTATCCCTCTATCCCTCCATCCATCCATCCATCCATCCCTCCATCCCTCCATCCATCTATCCCTCCATCCATCTATCCCTCCATCCATCTATCCCTCCATCCATCTATCCCTCCATCCATCCATCCATCTATCCCTCCATCCATCTATCCCTCCATCCATCTATCCCTCCATCCATCTATCCCTCCATCCCTCCATCCATCTATCCCTCCATCCCTCCATCTCTCCATCCCTCCATCCATCTATCCCTCCATCCATCTATCCATCCATCCATCCATCTATCCCTCCATCCATCCATCCATCCCTCTATCCCTCCATCCATCCATCCCTCCATCCATCTATCCCTCCATCCATCCATCTCTCCATCCTTTTTCTCTTCTATCATCCCCTGTTCCATCCTCAGAAGGTATATGAAGTTAAACGTAGATGAGGTACAGGGATGACAGTGTCACCAAAACCCTCTCATTTCATACCACTCGGGTTGCCCTTCTGTTGCAATTCACATCAAAGTTAACTGAAATTCCAATCCAATAACTGAAAAAATGGCATCTATTTGCAATGTTTTTCTCAATAAACTGAAGCTATTTATTTGAAAAGTTTATTTTATTTTTAATGTAAGAATTATTTTTCCTGATTTGAGATGTTTTTTGACAGGTGGTGCAGGATTATGTTGCCTGATTTAGCTATGCATCTGCTTGTAAATTCCAACATGTTGGTAGGCTATTTGTTAGTCAACTATAATTAGATACTTGCTCACCAGAAGAATAATGTGATCGACTCAATAGAATGAATGCTTCAGTGTAGTTGACATCAGTAAACTTTTCTCTGTCATCTCTGCTTCTTTCGTGGAGCGAAGACGTTCAGGGACCGGGGATAAAATGCAATAACTGGAGATTTAAACAAATTTAAACAGGAAACGGATTCTGTGCAGAATTTCCAAATCACGTCTGTTTGACCGGTTGAAAGGAAATGGAAATGTGTGAAAACAAACCAACATGTTTCTGATAAGATTTTAGTTCTGCTTGGGTGCACATTTGATGTGGTTGAAATACTATTCGTTTTTGTGACGCTGATAAAGATGGCCGCTCTACAGATTGTATCTAAATGAGCACTCGCATTCTGTCAAGATGCTGAAATAAATCATATTTCTCCACTCCTGTTCCAGAGTAAAAATGTTGCATACATTTGGTTGATCATTTTACTGCTAGATATGCTTGTTTTTTCCCCCCCCCCCCAGGAGTTCATATTAAGGTCCATGTGAGAGGTTATAGATCTACAGTCGGTGTCCAGATTTCACTTTCCATTCAACCCATCCGAACAGTAGGCTACAGTTCCATTGACGTGACTGTCACATTTTTATATAGCTTCTCACAATCATCACACGTAACTTAGCCACCGCTTCTGCTATCATCCTCTTTTAACACTTCACCAAAATCTTTCCCAAACATTACATTTCTGGACCTCAATTAGCTTTTTTTTAACAACTCTTTTTATTTCGCAGCTCTTCTGTCATTGAATTAAAACTCCGACATTTTGTCTTTTTTTTCCCCTCCTTGGATCGACATGAACTTTTTTCTGCCCATTCCCAAAAGCATCTGGTGATTGGCTGTAGGCTATTTGGCCCGCTTAGGCCTTAAAGTTTAGGCTTTATGCACTAATGCCAGATAGTGACTCAGTGTAGCATATACATATAAATTGAGCAAGAATTTATATATAGATTTTCTTCTTTCTCAAGCCAGCCCACACCCTTCATCCACTCAATATTTCGTGACCCTAAACCGCCCCCACCCCACTGATATAACCGGATGGACTGCAGCTTATGAGTCAACCCGTGCGTCACTAGTAGGAAACCATCATTGTGGCTTGTCGGCCATATGGAGAATGCCCACTGGTAGCCCCTCGGAGACCATTCTAAACCCATAGATGGTTTCATGTCTACAGCTAGACCGGAGGATCCAACAACTGCTACCCAGCTGCACACGTTCCGTTTGGTTTCTGAATGTAGAAGGTTTTTATTTGATTTCAATTTAATTTTTTTTTTTTTCATTCGGGTCATAATTAGGTAGACTTGGCACAGAGTGACTGAATTGCTAGAGGTTTTGTTAGCAGACATCTTTTGAATAGTGAACTCTAGACTTTGGTGAATATCACTTGTTCTTTTCAGACCTAAGACACTTTTTTTAGAAGAGAAATGTTAGCATCTTTAGTATGTTAATTCAGGTTTAAAGCTGATTTGCCATTGCAAGGTCATCGTTTCAGTGTGATTTTAAAAAGAAAGCACTTTTTTTAAATATGTGTTTTGTCTTGGTTTATCTGACTCTTATGCATCTATCCTAGCCTTCCATCCTACATGGTGTACCTAAAACTGGTGGATTTCAATGTTTTACCTACAATCATAAAACATATTTGACACAGAGGGATTGTGGTCAATGTGGTCGTGTCAATATGTTCATGCTAACCATGTGATCAAGGACCAGGAAGTAGACTCTGTAGTGTTTGGGCAAGAAACAAGGCCTAAACTATGACCAGGAAGTTTGAGAATGACCTATGCTCCCCAAAGAGGAAAGGGTTTAAGTTGAGTAAACTACGACCACCCCAGTCCCACCTCCTCCTGGGAGTGTAATCTGTCAACCAATCAGAGGTGGAGGTGCTAACTTTTTGTATTACTCTGAAAACAGTGTTTTAGTTTTATGGATTTATTGGGGTAATAATGTTCACATAGAAATAAAATATACACGCTCATCAGCAATTGTATAATAGTCCCTCTTCCTCCTCAGGCAATAAAATTGTCATTTAAAAAGAAAGTATGTTTTGTCCATCTTTATTTCTCTGGGTTGGAGACGATACATTATAAGGACATGAAATAATACGTACAGAGATAATTTCAGAGAAATTAAATAATTTGTTATTACAATATTACAATTGAATGCATTGGTATTGCGTAAACTCGTGTTGTGTTCATTCCATTTTGCTCCAGATTGAATGATGTGATGATGTTGACCGTTTACTGTAGCTGTTCCACTATCATGTTGATGCCATCCGTCGTGGTTGAGATGGGGACACCTGCACTTCCCTTGTTACTGTTGACAGAGATGGTGTTACTGTTGACAGATGTTGTTACTGTTGACAGAGATGGTGTTACTGTTGACAGATGTTGTTACTGTTGACAGATGTTGTTACTGTTGACAGAGGTGGTGTTACTGTTGACAGAGATGTTGTTACTGTTGACAGAGATGGTGTTACTGTTGACAGAGATGGTGTTATTGTTGACAGATGTTGTTACTGTTGACAGAGATGGTGTTACTGTTGACAGAGATGGTGTTACTGTTGACAGATGTTGTTACTGTTGACAGAGATGGTGTTATTGTTGACAGATGTTGTTACTGTTGACAGAGATGGTGTTACTGTTGACAGAGATGGTGTTACTGTTGACAGATGTTGTTACTGTTGACAGAGATGGCGTTATTGTTGACAGAGATGGCGTTACTGTTGACAGAAAGTGTGTGTTGTATATACCTTTGTAACCGGGCAATGACTTTTTTGATCCATTTTGCCTCTGGATTCACACAGATGATGGTCTTGTCCTTCTTGGTAACGCTGATGAATGGAGGGGATACATTACTAGCCAAGGAGAAGTCAAACTACCATAGAAATAATCAAATATAACTATCTGAGCTTTGCCATGAAAATGGCATAATTTATTGTAGCCTGTTGTGTGAAATGGGAGACTTGAACTCTTCAGTGACTTCTAATGGGTTTGGATGTAAAGACAGTAATGTGACACTTTTCTTCTTCTTCCTTCCACTACTTCCTGTCTCCCATACTTTTCATGCATGCATTTTTGAGTGACTCCGTGGTTTCATTTAGAATATGTTGAAATAGTGACATTCTGTTGACTCACATCATCTCCATGCGACTACAGTGGGCTCCTGCAGGTAAGATCTCCAACTTGTGAAACCTGGTGGGAGAGATGAAGGCAGGGGACGTCCGGATGCAACGGCATGTCGCACGTGGAGCGAAGCCGCCCATAGGAAACGCTGCAGGGAGGAAGAGGAAGACCATCATAGGTCAAGTAAATGCAGGTCACGTCAAATCCTTAAAAAACAACTGATAGGTTAACTTTATAAAGGGAACAGTTTGTTATGAAAAACATTCATATGCTACGTTTTAGGTCCTATTGCAATAAATAAATAAATAAATTACAGCACATTATTTGAGCAGCTTTTTAACAGATCTGTATCTCACCGTGAAGAGCAGCAACGCAGCAGAGAGTCAGTACGACCAACACGTAGTGTGGCTTGAAGGGCATCTTGAGTCTGGGTTGGCTGTGGTCGGCTGTGGTTAAAGATCAAGATCGAAGTGCTCAGAGTGAGTGATGGAATTCATGTGCATTCTGGGTTTATATTGCTGCAAATAAGGAAGTGTGTTGGGGAATCCCTCATCAGAAAAATCACAGATTCATAGATTTACCGACATCAATCTATTTGAGTCGGTGTTGGTGGGTATACCTAATATTGTAGATGTAAGCTTTTTTTTTTTTACACTGCAAAAACATGAATGTTACCTAGATAACTAATCTTGTATTGAGATGCTTAAATTAAATGTACTTGTTTTTGAGTTAATTTAGTTTACCCATTTCTTTGTTTTAAGGCTGATTACACTTGATTGCACGTGCAGAAAATGCTTTGAGATCTGCAGTCGTTTTATCAAAAAGTTTTGCATTTTTGGCAGTGTAATTAAAGTACCATTTAGATTTTTTTGCAGTAAATTAAATTCTACTTTCCTCCAATTCTACTGTAACCTTCTAATGAAACTAAACCGAAGCTGTCTTCATATCAGAAACATCTAGATAAAATGAGTCATACACAGAGAAACAAAGAGAGATATAGTTATATCCTCTTTCCCCCCCCCCCCCTTCTTGCTCTTTCTCTCCCTCTCTTATCTCATTCTGTTTTATATATTAATTATTAGTCTTTCTTTAACAGGGCTGTAAAGGTTACACCGTCATTTAAATCAAATGAAATTTATTTATATAGCCCTTCGTACATCAGCTGATATCTCAAAGTGCTGTAAAGAAACCCAGCCTAAAACCCCAAACGGCAAGCAATGCAGGTGTAGAAGCACGGTGGCTAGGAAAAACTCTCTAGAAAGGCCAAAACCTAGGAAGAAACCTAGAGAGGAACCAGGCTATGTGGGGTGGCCAGTCCTCTTCTGGCTGTGCCGGGTGGAGATTATAACATAACATGGCCAAGACTTAGGAAGAAACCTAGAGAGGAACCAGGCTATGTGGGGTGGCCAGTCCTCTTCTGGCTGTGCATTTAAGCAGCAGTTGAGGCAGATTGATGTTTATGTCACTACGTTTCCAAATGGAATGTACTGACTCTCTCTTGGCCACTCTACATAAAGTAGAAATGAGCTTCAGCCGTCGTTGTCATTGCAGATAAAGCAAAATACTGGAGGAGGGGAGACAACAGTAGCTAGATGGGTGAAGAGATAACAGCATTCTATCATGATAAAGTTGACCTTTTTGTGATGCATTGATATACTGTTAACATTGAGACTAATCCTTTATTGATAAAGATATGTGAGATTAACATTTGAAGATTATAGTGTAGAGTATAGCAGGCAGCTTGTATCATACTAACAGACCGTCTGGAGATTATCTATGGAGAGTAATCCATGCAGCAAACATTTCTGGAGCATTGAAGGTCCCCAAGAACTCAGTGGCCTCCATCATTCTTAATAGGAAGAAGTTTGGAACCACTGAGAGTCTTCCTAGTGTTGTCCGGGCAAACTGAGCAATCGGGCGAGAAGAGCCTTGGTCAGGGAGTTGACCAAGAACCAGATGGTCACTCTGACAGAGCTCTAGAGTCCCTCTATGGAGATGGAAGCACCTTCCAGAAGGACAACCATCTCTGCAGCATTCCACCAATCAGGCCTTTATGGTAGAGTGGCCAGACGGAAGCCACTCCTCAGTAAAAGGCACATGACAGCCTGCTTGGAGTTCACCAAAAGGCACCTAAAGGTTCTCAGACCATGAAACAAGATTCTCTGGTCTGATGAAACCAAGATTGAACTCTTTGGCCTGAATGCCAAGCGTCACATCTAGAAGAAACCTGGCACCATCCCTACGGTGAAGTATGGTGGTGGTAGCATCATGCTGCAAGGACTGGGAGACTAGTCAGGATCGAGGCAAAGATGAACAGAAAAAAATACAGAGAGATCCTTGATGAAAACCTGCTCCAGAGTGCTCAGGACCTCAGACTGGGGCGAAGGTTCACCTTCCAACAGGACAACACAGGAGTGGCTTCGGGACAAGTCTATGAATGTCCTTGAGTGGCCCAGCCAGAGCCTGGACTTGAACCTGATAGAACATCTCTGGAGAGACCTGAGAATAGCTGTGCAGCAACGCTCCCCATCCAACCTGACAGAGCTTGAGAGGATCTGTAGAGAAGAATGGGAGAACCTACCCAAATACAGGTGTGCCAAGCTTGTAGCGTCGTACCCAAGAAGACTCTCGGCTGTAATCACTGCCAAAGGTGCTTCAATAAAGTACTGAGTACAGGGTCTGAATGTAAATTTTGATATTTCAGTTTATTTTTTATTTTTTATAAATTAGCAAAAACATCTAAAAACATGGATTTGCTTTGGTATTGTGTGTAGATTGATGAATAAATAAAACCATTTGATTAATTTTAGAATAAGGCTGTAACCTAATAAAATGTGGAAGAAGTCAAGGGGTCTGAATACTTTCCGAAGGCGGTGGAGGTGCACAGTTTGAGTGAAATTTGAGTAATCAAGGTGACAGACATTGCCACATTCAATACCGCCATGCACCATCTTGCATCTAGCTGAGCTAGGGTATAATCATTAGTCCAACAGTTGCAAATGAGAGTTTCTATTGCACAAATTCAGGTATGTTTATTCCGTTTGCTTCCGTTTATGAAAAGTTTTCCAACAGAATGGGCGGAATGAATACACCCCTGATCGCACGCAAACACAGTTCACTTTCAAAGCAACCAAATGGAAACAGAATGATCCTTTTGATCGTTGGATAATTCCTTTTTGCATCAGACTTGCTGTCTCCTCCTTTCACCTTTTCCCTTCACTTGTGGACTTCAGGGCACAACATATCAGCTGTCTGTGACCAGGCCAAACCTTTGTATCATAACCACTAAACTCTACACACAGCCTACATCGTGGTCACCATATTAGCTAACGTCAAGTCAACATGGCTAATAGAATTAATGTGTTAGTAAACCAGCTACAATCATGCAGTACATTGTACAGTTAGCAAGCAGTTTAGCAGTTACACTGATGGGCTCCAGTGGCAATAGACCTTCATTGCAAAACAGTGTGTTTTAATCAATTATTTGGTGACGTGGATTTATTTGTTATATCTAAATCTTTTTTTAAATTTTACTCCCCAAATGAGACTGTCTTGTCTCATCGCTACAACTCCCATACGGGCTCGGGAGAGACGAAAGTTGAGAGTCATACGTCCTCCGATACACAACCCAACCAAGCCGCACTGCTTCTTAACACAGCGCGCATCCAACCTGGAAGCCAGCTGCACCAATGTGTCGGAGGAAACACCGTACACCTAGCGACCTGAACAGCGGCACTGCGCCCGGCCCGCCACAGGAGTTGCTAGTTTGCGATGAGACAAGGATATCCCGACCGGCCAAACCCTCCCTAACCTGGACGACGCTAGGATAATTGTGCGTCACTCCATGGTCCTCCCGGCCAGCTGCGACAGAGCCTGGGCTCAAACTCAGAGTCTCTGGTGGCACAACTAGCACTGCGATGCAGTGCCTTAGACCACTGCGACACCCGGGAGGCCCTAAAAGACAACTTTTTTAATGTTTCACTTTTTTTCCCCATGAAACTCACTGAGGAGGACGGTCCTCCCCTTCCTCCTCTGAGGAGCCTCAACTGATAGAGACTAATCCAGACAGTATGTATCATAATAACAGACATATTATCTCCAGACTATAGACACTAATCCATCCAGAATATTGAGGTAGGCTATATTGCAAATAACTAGGTTAAAATGTCTATCGATACCTACAGTACAATAGTTAATTTGTCGTTGTATATCATGTAGACTAGACCATCTAAATACATCCCGTTCTGAGATTAAAACTCACTTAGATTACACAACCACAACCTCAATACATTTTCCACGGAGTTAAACTAGGATGTGGTAGATAAGGGGAAGGTTATACAAGGGAAAGGGGTTAATTACACAATGCTCTGCTGAAAGCTTACTGTAAACCAGCATGATACCATACTGCTGAGCATCCATGTAAAACATCCAACAGCTTCCTGTCACCATATGCTGCCTGGATGAGGTTAATCTTTCAGGAAGCATTATCTGATTATGCTTAAGTTGTCTTCTGAATGGAGAGCCGTGCATTAGAGAGTGTTTACATACGGGTCCTGAAGATTATTACAGAGACATTAACTTGTCTTGTGCTGTAGACTAAGGCCCTTCAGATTCTCAAAAAAGTTATGCAGCTGCAACATTGAGAGCATCTTGACTAGCCAAATTACAGCTTGGTATGGCAGCTGCTTGGCGGCCGACCGACCGTAAGGCGCTACAGAGGGTAGTTGTGTATGGCCTAGTACATCATTTGGGGTCGAGCTCCCTGCCATCCAGGACCTCTTCAGTCGCTTTATCCCTACCAATATGTACATACTGTATGTAGCCTATGTGAACAAGTAGAAAGTCAGTAGTAAAGATTTGACATTATCTTACTGTTTCATAATATGTTCTATTTTACTGCTACGGTAGCCTAGTGGTTAGAGCGTTGGGCCAGTAACCGGAAGGTTGCTGGATCGAATCCCCAAGCTGACGAGGTAAAAATCCGTCGTTCTGCCCCCGAGCAAATGTAGTTAACCCACTGTTCCCCGGGTGCCCGAGGACGTGGATGTTGATTATGGCAGCCCCCCGACACCTCTCTGAATCAGGGTTAAATGCGGAAGACACATTTCAGTTGGACAACTGACTAGCTATCACCCCTTTTCCTTTATTAATTCACTTATAGTAACATCCAGTACATCTCAAATCTTCCCATAATTTTGGCACACAAGGCTGATATCTTCATATCGCTTGTGTTAAATTTTGATTAGTTTCACTTGATCAGACACAAGGAACCCAGAATGAGGAACAGAAACATGCTAACAAGCATTAAATAAGCCAGATAATATTTTCTATTAGCAGACTGACTGAAAGAGTTCTATATTGGCAGTGAATGCCCCCTGTTGCATTACAGCTTATTTTATATTAATCCTGACTAAATAATAGCTATTTTATATCAATACTGACTAAATAACAGCTATTTTTTATCAATACTAACTAAATAATAGCTATTTTATATCAATACTGACTAAATAATAGCTATTTTATATCAATACTGACTAAATAACAGCCATTTTATATAACTTCTGACTAAATAACAGCTATTATTAAAAATGCTGGTTATTGTCATACCATTATTGCTCAATGGAGAGACAACACATTATAACCTTATAATAAGATAAAGGCTAATACAATCTTATAGCAAATAATAAAGCTATTAATTGGGTTTTCTAGTAATCAAATCAAATTTTATTGGTCACATACACATATTTAGCAGGTGTTATTGCGGGTGGAGCGAAATGCTTGTGTTCCTCCTAGCTCTAATAATGCAGTAGTATCTGACTAAATGCTTGTGTTCCTCCTAGCTCTAATAATGCAGTAGTATCTGACTAAATGCTTGTGTTCCTCCTAGCTCTAATAATGCAGTAGTATCTGACTAAATGCTTGTGTTCCTCCTAGCTCTAATAATGCAGTAGTATCTAACTAAATGCTTGTGTTCCTCCTAGCTCTAATAATGCAGTAGTATCTGACTAAATGCTTGTGTTCCTCCTAGCTCTAATAATGCAGTAGTATCTGACTAAATGCTTGTGTTCCTCCTAGCTCTAATAATGCAGTAGTATCTGACTAAATGCTTGTGTTCCTCCTAGCTCTAATAATGCAGTAGTATCTAACTAAATGCTTGTGTTCCTCCTAGCTCTAATAATGCAGTAGTATCTGACTAAAAGCTTGTGTTCCTCCTAGCTCTAATAATGCAGTAGTATCTAACTAAATGCTTGTGTTCCTCCTAGCTCTAATAATGCAGTAGTATCTGACAATCCACAACAATACAAACACATATCTAAAAGCAAAAAAATTGCCACATTACCATAGTTTAAATACCCCTCAGACTGACACTGAGTTGAGTAGATAGGATACCTACTACATTGGTACCATCATTGGCATTTATACATGTTATTTTGTTGGCTTTGCAGAACCAAAACTCCACAATCTACCAAAAGACTTTCCAACTTCTCTGAATCAGAATAGCAAATAAGCCAATATAATGAAACTTACAGTATGGGCGGGATAACATGGGTGGAACAACATGCAGCCACACTCTGGTGACGAGTATCTTTCTCCCTGCTTATACATGAGTATTAATAATGGCCTTGTGCACTATTTTTTTGCTTATATTAATGATGTTTTTTTTATGGGTGATTTATCAGGGGGTGCTGCAGGTTACTTCCGGGGGCAATGTACCCGCCTGCAATTGCAATGTACCCGCCTGCAATTGTAATGTATTTGCAATGTACCCGCCTGCAATTGTAATGTATTTGCAACGTACCCGCCTGCAATTGCTAATAACTAATCCACAACTGCATTACTATATGTAATAAAGTGAAAATATGAGGCCCGCACCTGATCTTAAACCACTAATATAGAAAATGCACTGAAGGCAACAGTCAGATACAGCAAAAATAGTTATTTTTGCCTGAATTGGATGTGTTTCTGCTTATAATTTCCCACATTGTAGTAGGCAATTTGTTAGTCAACTTGTCTATAACTACATACATGCAGCTTCTCTTCAGTCATTACACTGTATGTACACTGCCCTTAACCTTGTTAACCCTGTACACACTAAGCTTTCTTAGTGTCCAACAAGCTTTCTCTGCCTTAACCTTTTTCTGAACACCTCCAAAACAAAGGTCATGTGGTTTGGTAAGAAGAATGCCCCTCTCCCCACCGGTGTGGTCACTACTTCTGAGGGTTTAGAGCTTGATGGAGTCAGCTCATGCAAGTACTTGTGAGAATGGCTAGACGGTACACTGTCCTTCTCTCAGCACACATCAAAGCTGCAGGCTAAAGTTACATCTAGACATGGTTTCCTCTATCGTAATCGCTCCTCTTTCACCCCACCTGCCAAACTAACCCTGGTTCAGATCATCATCCGACCCATGCTAGATTACGGAGACATCATTTATAGATTGGCAGGTAAGGCTGCTCTCGAGCGGCTAGATGTTCTTTAGCATTCGGCCATCAGATTTGCCACCAATGCTCCTTATAGGACACATCACTGTACTCTGTACTCCTCTGTAATCTCTGTATACCCCTCGCAAGATCCACTGGTTGATACTTATTTATAAAACCCTCTTAGGCCTCACTTCCCCTTATCTGAGATATCTACTGCAGCCATCATCCTCCACATACAACACCCGTTCTGCCAGTCACATTCTGTTAAAGGTCCCCAAAGAACACACATCCCTGGGTCGCTCGTCTTTTCAGTTTGCTGCAGCTAGCGACTGGAACGAGCTGCAACAAACACTCAAACTGGACAGTTTTATCTCCATCTCTTCATTCAAAGACTCATCATTGACACTCTAACTGACAGTTGTGGCTGCTTTGTGTGATGTATTGTTGTCTCTACATACTTCCCCTTTGTGCTGTTGTTTGTGCCCAATAATGTTTGTACCCTGTTTTGTGCTGCTACCATGTTGTGTTGCTACCATGTTGTTGTCATGTTGTGTTGCTACCATGCTGTGTTGTCATGTGTTGCTGCCTTGATATGCTGTTGTCTTAGGTCTCTCTTTATGTAGTGTTATGTTGTCTCTCTTGTTGTGATGTGTGTTTTGTCCTATATATATATATATATATATATATATATATATATATATATATATATATATATATATTATTTATTTATTTATTTATTTATTAAACCCCAGCCCCTGTCCCCGCAGGAGGCCTTTTGGCTTTTGGTAGGCCGTCATTGTAAATAAGAATTTGTTCTTAAAACTGACTTGCCTAGTTAAATAAATGTTTTTTAAAAAACGTTGTCTAGAAGTCAAAATAAACCCTTGGTCACCAGAATAATGTCATAAACTGACTTCAGTCTAATTGGCAACAGTAATGTTTTCTCCATCATCTCTGCTTCTTTCGTGGAGCAAAGACATTTAGGGACCGGGGAGAAAATGCAATAGCTCAACAACAAAAACAAGTTGAACATTTTTTCAGTGCAAAATTTCCAAATTATATCACTTTGACTAGTTGGAAGGAAATAGAAGCTGTAAAAACGACCCAACATGTTTCTCATAAGAATTACGTTTGGCTTGTGTGGATATTTGTGACGCGTTTCAAGAAGCTAGTCGTACGTCGCAAGTCACTACTTCACAGGAGAGGTATTTATTATTATTATTTATTTAAAAGAAAAAGCTAGGTGTACGTCGCAAGTCACTACTTCACAGGAGAGGTATTTAAAAGAAAAAACGTGTACACATTTTTTTAAAATCAAAATGCGTTTTGGGGCAGAAATATACTACGTGACCAAATGTATGTGGACACCTGCTCGTCAAACATATCATTCCAAAATCATGGGCTTTAATATGGACTTGGTCTCCGCTTTCCCACTAGCCATGATATAATGGATGGGCTGGACATGCCTAGAGATGAGTTCGGATTGGTCTGCCATGTAGCATGCTTCTGTCGATAACATGATCAGCTCAGTATGAGTAGATAATCCTTGCTACCGCAGCTTTTTTGAAAGTTACAACCTTAGCCATGGAGAACTGCAAAAGTGCTCTCAACAACATTGCAGGAATTTATCAGGCGCTATCGACAAAGATCAGTGAGAAAAAGTTGCGATGGACAACTTTCTGCGATGTGAACCGGAGTGACATGGCATAATGAGCCAAACAAGCTGTTGCTACAAAAAAAAAAACAGAAATGGCACAGGACGTATTTTTCTTAGTTAACGGGTTCCAGTCACGAAGCGTTCATCCACTCTGGTTAAGAGTCTAGCTACATTTTCAGACATTCTATTTTTCTAATTTTGTCAGAAAGGTATTTATTTAAATTAAAAGCGTACTGTTGTCTGGCAAGTGAATGTTTGCATGCTGGCTCGCTAGCTAACGTTATGTGTATGATCTGTGTAGTAATATTATTTGTACCTCCAGAAAGCCGTTTGTATTGTTGGTTATAGCCTACTATTAGCTAGCTAGATAACCAACTATGTTCAATGTTATCTTTAGCTACCTGCAAATGCATGCATGGTGGCTAGCTATGACAATCAGTTTGTATTGCTAGTAGTATGGGTTGGGATTATTGCCACGTTCAAAACAACTTGGAACTTGGACGTCTCCGACATCTGACTTCAGTGCGTTCAAGACAACTGTGAACTCTGAAAAAACAAACTCTGACTGGGAAAAATCGCTTTGAACAGTTGTCCAACTTGGAATACAAACTTGGGAACTCGGGCCTCTTTCTAGAGCCTTGACTTTCTGACCTGAAGATCACTGACGTCATGATTTGACCTTGTGTTTTTCTAAGTTCCCAGTTGTATTGAAAGCACCATTAGGTTCATTGTTTAGCTAGCTAACTACATGTCTAAATAAAAGACTCCACTTCGCCAGATGATTACATGACCAATCAAGTTTGCTAGGTGTGTTTGGGGGTGATTACGGTCATCTGTTGTATTTCATGAACATGTGAACATGCCTAGATAATAGTGACCCATCCACTTAGCTAGATGTGGCTGGGGGTTATAGAATTTATTTCACGACACATCAATTTAGACAGGTGTGTCTGGGTAAGCATCATCTAATATTCATAAAATATTTTTATCTGGACACTTTCTATATTTTATGTAGTGTGTGTTTACCAGAGCCAGTAATGTAAAGGACAACATGACCTGCAACAAAGTCAGATTAGGATATAGGCCAAGGAGTAAATAACGTGTCTTTTTATCTGGAGTTTGTCCTTATTGTAAGCTACTACTTCCACCACCTTTAGTCTTGAAATCTTTGGTTTTTAACTACACTACTTTACTGACTCTGTTTCTGTTTCTGATTATGGCTTCACATATGAATGCTTAAAGATGGGTGGGGCTAAGGCTTAAGAGGGTGTGAACGATGTTGAATAGGAGTAGACAAAGAAGAGCTCTCCAGTAGGTGTACCAAAACATTCAAGGGCCATTTTCTCAAAAGTGAGGTTACAAGTTTATCAACTTTAGAACCAGAATTACTTTCCCATGTTCCTCAACTGTAGTGTATGATATACCATTGTGTAGCTCTGAGACTCTACTTTTATTAAACGTGAAAACCGTGTAACAGAGTCAAAAGACCGATTGTGTTTTTTTGTTTGTTTATCAGCGTTGTTTGTAACTTATTTTTTTACTCATTATGTACATAATGTTGCCGCTACCGACTCTTATGACTAAAAATAACTTCTAGATATCCGGACTGTGATAACTCACCAAGGAATATCAGAATCCTTTTTCTTCTTTCATGCCTCTAACGAGGTGGAGGATATACAGAACAGGCCCGACCCCCGTGATCTGCGTGAAGAGGAGGCGTAGAAAGAGAGGCTGGAGAGCGGGCTGCCTTCTGAGAATTCAAAGGTGATTGAATAAACCCCCACTTCCCTCATTTCTGCTAGCAAACGTGCAATCTTTGGACAATAAAATGTACGAGTTACGGGGAAGATTAAACTACCAATTGGACATTAAAAACAGTAACATCTTATGCTTCACAGAGTCGTGGCCGAACGACAACATTATCAACATACAGCTGGATGGTTATACAATGTACCGCCAGGAGACAACAGCGGTGTCTGGTAAGACAAGGAGCTAATATATTTTTGTAAATAACAGCTGGTGCATGATATCTAAGGAAGTCTCGAGCTATTGCTTGCCTGAGGTTTATATCATGATAAGCTGTAGACCACACTACCTACCAAGAGTTCTCATCTGTATTCTTCGTAGCTGTTTGCATACCACCTCAGTCAGAGGTTGGCATTAAGACAGCATTGAATGAGCTGTATTCCGCCATAAGCAAACAAGAAAACTCTCACCCAGAGGTGGTGCTCCTAGTAGCCGGGGACTTTAATACAGGGAAACTTAAATCAGTTTTACCAAATTTCTATCAGGATGTCAAATTTGCAACAAGAGGGAAAATAACTCTGGACCACCTGTACTCCACACACAGAGACACGTACAAAGCTCTCCCTCGCCATCCATTTGGCAAATCTGACCATAATTCCATCCTCCTGATTCCTGCTTACATGCAAAAATGTATGCAGGAAGCACCAGTGACTCGATCAATAAAAAAGTGGTCATATGAAGAAGATGCTAAGCTACAGGACTGTTTGCACAGACTGGATTGATGTTCCTGGATTCCTCCAATGGCATTGAGGAGTACACCACATCTGTCATTGGCTTCATCAATCAGTGCATCGATGACGTCGTCCCCACAGTGACCGTATGTACATACCCCAACCAGAAACCATGGATTACAGACAGCATCCGCACTGAGCTAAAGGCTAGAGCTGCCACTTTCAAGGAGCGGGACTCTAACCCGGAAGCTTATAAGAAATCCCGCTATGCCCTCCGACAAACCATCATACAGGCAATCGTCAGTACAGGACTAAGATCGAGTTGTACCACCCCGGCTCTGACGCACGTTAGATGCAGCAGGGCTTGCAAACCATTACAAACTACTAAGGGAAGCACAGCCGAAAGCTGCCCAGTGACACGAGCCTACAAGATGAGCTAAACTACTTCTATGTTCGCTTCGAGGCAAATAATTACTGAAACATGCATGAGAGCACCAGCTGTACCGGAAGACTCTGTGATCACGCTCTCCTCAGCCGATGTGAGTAAGACCTTTAGACACGTCAACATTCACAAGGCCACAGGGCCAGACGGATTACCAGGAACGTCTACTGTGAGCATACGCTGACGAACTAGCAAGTGTCTTCACTGACATTTTCAATCTCTCCCTGTCCGACTGTAATACCAACATGTTTTAAGCAGACCACTATAGTGCCTGTGCCCAAGGACACAAAGGTAACCTGCTTAAATGACTTCCGACCCATAGCACTCATGTCTTTAGCCATGAAATGCTTTGAAAGGCTGGTCATGGCTCACATCAACACCATCATACCAGAAACTAGACCCACTCCAAGTTGCATACCGCCCCAACAGATCCACAGATGCAATCTGTATTGTACTCCACACTGCCCTTTCCCACCTGGACAAATGGAACACCTATGTGAGAATGATGTTCATTGACTACAGCTCAGCGTTCAACACCAGAGTGCCCTCAAAGCTCATCAATAAGCTAAGGATTCTGGGACTAAACACCTCCCTCTGCAACTGGATCATGGACATCCTGACGGGCTGCCCCCAGGTGGTAAGGGTAGGTAACAACACAACCGCCACGCTGATCCTCGACACAGGGGCCACCAGGTGTGCGTGCTCATCCCCCTCCTGTACCATCTGTTCACACATGACTGCATGGCCAGGCACGACTCCAACACCATCATTAAATGTCCCCGACACCCAAAAGTTATTACAGGTTTTCCCTACTATTAAGTATGCTGATGACACAACAGTGGTAGGCCTGATCACCGACAACAACGAAACAGCCTATAGGGAAGAGGTCAGAGAACTGGCTGTGTGGTGCCAGGACAACAACCTCTCCCTCAATGTGATCAAGACAAAGGAGATGATTGTGGAATACAGGAAAAAGGAGGACCGAGTTCACCCAAATCTTATCGACGGGGCTGCAGTGGAGCAGGTTGAGAGCTTCAAGTTCCTTGGTGTCCACATCACCAACAAACTAACATGGTCCAACCACACCAAGACAACCTATTCCTCCTCAGGAGACTGAAAAGATTTGGCATGGTTCCTTAGATCCTCAAAAGCTTCTACAGCTGCACCATTGAGAGCATCCTGACCTGATCAATCACTGCCTGGTATGGCAACTGCTCTGCCTCCGACCGGTAAGGTACTACAGAGGATAGTGCGAACAGGACCTCCATACCAGGCTGTGTCAGAGGAAGGCCCTAAAAATTGTCAAAGACTCCAGCCACCCTAGTCAAAGACTGTTCTTTTTGCTACCACACTGCAAGTGGTAGCGGAGAGCCAAGTCTAGGTCCAAGAGGCTTCTTAACAGCTTCTACCACCAAGCCATAAGACTCCTGACTGAACATCTAGTCAAATGGCTACCCAGACTATTTGCATTGAACCCCCCCCCCCCCTTCTCGTCTCCACACCACTGCCACTCTCTGTCATCTATGCATAGTCACTTCAATAACTCTACCTACATGTACATACTACCTCAACTAACCGGTGACCCGCACATTGACTCTGTATAGGCACCTCCCTGTATATCTTGTTATTTTTTACTGCTGCTCTTTAATTACTTGTAAGGTCTACCTACACCTGTTGTATTCGGCGCATGTGCCGAATACAATTTGATTTGATTTAATAATGTATCATTTTACTGGAAGAAATGCACAGGAGTTCATATTAAGTCTATGTGAGAGGTTCCTACAGTCCAGAAGAGGCTGATGGGAGAAATAGAGTTCAACACATGGTTTAATAAGTTCCATTCCAGTCATTACAATGAGTCCATCCTCCTATAGCTCCTCTCATCAGTCTCTTCTTCTACAGTCAGTGTCCAGATATCAGTTACCATTTAACTTATCTGAACAGTTGTCGTCTGGAGATAGAGAGGACCAAAGCGCAGCGTGGTTAGTGTTAATCTTTTTAATGGAAAACTGAACACTTCAAAAACACAAAACAACAAAGTGACAACCGAAACAGACACACAAAGACTGAAAATAACCAGCCACAAACCCCAACAGAAAACAGGCTACCTAAATATGGTTCCCAATCAGAGACAATGACTAGCACCTGCCTCTGATTGACAACCATATCAGGCCAAACAAGAAACCCAACCTAGAAACACAAAACATAGAATACCCACCCAACTCACGTCCTGACCAACTAAAACAAAGAAATAACACAGGAACTAGGGTCAGAACGTGACAACAGTCGGCTACAGTTCACTTGACGTGCCTTAGGCCTATTTGATGTCCATCTTGTGACTGTCAAATTGTATATAGCTTCTCACAATCACCACACACAACGTAGCCGCCGCTCCTATCATCCTCTTTTAACACTTCACCAAATCTTACCCAAACATTACATTTCAGGCCCTTCTTTTTATTTTCAACTCTCCATTGCCTTGCTATTCTCTTAAAGAATTCAACTCCAACATTGTCTTTTTTTGCCTGTTTAGATAGACATGAACTTGTTCTGCCTGTTTTCAAAAGCAATTCTGCGATTTGCTGACAATCTTTTTTTGCCACACATATTGTTAGATCCTAAGGTTTATGCACTAATGCCAGATAGCATAAAACAAAAGACAGAAAAACCGCAATGTAGCCAATAGAAATAAATTGCACAATATAAATTAAACTTTATTCAACCTGCCAGCCACCAACCCGCGGTCCATCCACACACTATTTCATAACCCTAGGCCCACCCTTTCCACGGAGACTGCGGGTTATGAGTCAACCAGCACACCACTAGCCTACAGTAACCCTCCCCTCATATCAGCCATAGCACTAACCATGAGAATCACAATGTTCCAGGCAGTAAAATGTGGAAGCTGTTAGAATCTCTTACAGATGTTTGTTGTCTGGTTTCCAATGTAAATTAGTGTGCCTAGCTTAGGACCATGTATGTGTTCCCTCAGCCCTGTGTTCCCTCAGCCCTGTGTTCCCTCAGCCCTGTGTTCCCTCAGCCCTGTGTTCCCTCAGCCCTGTGTTCCCTCAGCCCTGTGTTCCCTCAGCAATATGCTCCCTCAGCAATATGTTCCCTCTTCACTATGTTCCCTCGTCACTATGTTCCCTCGTCACTATGTTCCCTCAGCACTATGTTCCCTCAGCCCTGCGTTCCCTCAGCCCTATGCTCCCTCAGCAATATGTTCCCTCGTCACTATGTTCCCTCGTCACTATGTTCCCTCAGCACTATGTTCCCTCAGCCCTATGTTCCCTCAGCCCTGCGTTCCCTCAGCCCTATGCTCCTTCAGCAATATGTTCCCTCGTCACTATGTTCCCTCGTCACTATGTTCCCTCAGCCCTGCGTTCCCTCAGCCCTATGCTCCCTCAGCAATATGTTCCCTCGTCACTATGTTCCCTCGTCACTATGTTCCCTCAGCACTATGTTCCCTCAGCCCTATGCTCCCTCAGCAATATGTTCCCTCGTCACTATGTTCCCTCGTCACTATGTTCCCTCAGCACTATGTTCCCTCAGCCCTATGTTCCCTCAGCCCTGCGTTCCCTCAGCCCTATGCTCCCTCAGCAATATGTTCCCTCGTCACTATGTTCCCTCGTCACTATGTTCCCTCAGCACTATGTTCCCTCAGCACTATGTTCCCTCAGCCCTATGTTCCATCGGCCCTATGTTCCCTCGGCCCTATGTTCCCTCGGCACTATGTTCCCTCGGCACTATGTTCCCTCGGCCCTATGTTCCCTCGGCCCTATGTTCCCTCGACCCTATGTTCCCTCAGCCCTTTCTTCCCTCAGCCCTGTGTTCCCTCAACCCTATGTTCCCTCAGCACTATGTTCCCTCATCCCTATGTTCCCTCGTCCCTATGTTCCCTCGTCCCTAGGTTCCCTCAACCCTTTGTTCCCTCAGCCCTTTGTTCCCTCAGCCCTTTGTTCCCTCAGCCCTATGTTCCCTCAGCCCTATGTTCCCTCAGCCCTATGTTCCCTCAGCCCTTTGTTCCCTCAGCCCTTTGTTCCCTCAGCCCTATGTTCCCTCAGCCCTATGTTCCCTCAGGCCTATGTAGGTTTTCCCACAAGGAACCACTAAGGAACCCACATGGAAACACAAGACTGCGCTCAGAAGGTTCCACTTTGGGATGCTTCTGTCTGGTGTGTTAGACCTATATGGTGATAAGGGTGAATTCAGAGTGTCTAGGTGTGTACGGGTGGAGACCAGTGTCCTGTGGAGTTCCTTTTGTCATTATCATGAGCACTGGTTAAATCAGCTGGTTAAATCAGCTGGTTTATTCATTTGGTTAAATCAGCTGGTTAAATCAGCTGGTTTATTCATCTGGTTAAATCAGCTGGTTTATTCATCTGGTTAAATCAGCTGGTTTATTCATCTGGTTAAATCAGCTGGTTTATTCATCTGGTTAAATCAGCTGGTTAAATCAGCTGGTTTATTCATCTGGTTAAATCAGCTGGTTTATTCATCTGGTTAAATCAGCTGGTTAAATCAGCTGGTTTATTCATCTGGTTAAATCAGCTGGTTAAATCAGCTGGTTTATTCATCTGGTTTATTCAGCTGGTTAAATCAGCTGGTTTATTCATCTGGTTAAATCAGCTGGTTTATTCATCTGGTTTAATCAGCTGGTTTATTCATCTGGTTAAATCAGCTGGTTTATTCATCTGGTTAAGTCAGCTGGTTTATTCATCTGGTTAAATCAGCTGGTTTATTCATCTGGTTAAATCAGCTGGTTTATTCATCTGGTTAAATCAGCTGGTTTAATCATCTGGTTTAATCAGCTGGTTTATTCATCTGGTTAAATCAGCTGGTTTATTCATCTGGTTAAATCAGCTGGTTTAATCATCTGGTTAAATCAGCTGGTTTATTCATCTGGTTAAATCAGCTGGTTTATTCATCTGGTTAAATCAGCTGGTTTATTCATCTGGTTAAATCAGCTGGTTTAATCATCTGGTTAAATCAGCTGGTTTAATCATCTGGTTTAATCATCTGGTTAAATCAGCTGGTTTATTCATCTGGTTAAATCAGCTGGTTTAATCATCTGGTTTAATCAGCTGGTTTATTCACCTGGTTTATTCACCTGGTTTATTCATCTGGTTTAATCATCTGGTTTGTTCCCACGCTTCATCCACACACTATTTCATAACCCTAAACCCACCCTTTCCACGGAGGCTATGGGTTATGAGTCAACCAGCACATCACTACAGTAACCCTCCACTCATATAGGCTAGGCCATAGCACTGACCATGAGAATCACAATGTCCCAGGCAGTATAATGTGGAAACTGGTAGAATTGTTATTCTAGCTATCTCTTATAGATGTTTGTTGTCTGGTTTCCATTGGAAATGAGTGTGCTTTAGCTTAGGACCATGTCTATGTTCCCTCAACCCTAAATTCCCTCAAGCCTATGTTTAATTTAATCAGATGACTTCATTCACACACTATTTCAGCTAGTTTATTCAGCTGGTTTAATCAGCTGAGAAAAATGCATTTTTATCTGTAGGACTTGAAAATGTACAATCAAATGAATAGGCGTAAACTTTGTGTTTTTATATAGACTTCGTGGTGTGGTGGTAGTGAAATAGTGATAGTGAGGTTGATCAACACTGACAGAATGACACGTGACATTAGCGCCCTCTGGTGCTTAAGGAAAACCGTTACACAATTAAAAATGAACACTACCCTAGACAGCCAGTAGAGGGCTAGACTGCCACTGAAGATTGTGTATGTTAGAACAAAGCAGCCTGCACAGCTCACACAAATAATTGTCCATGTGTGGATATGATTACTATGATACTTGAAGCTGTTTGACCAGTCGACTGACAACAACATGTCCATTGAATGTTGATGGGAACAGGTCAATCAAGCCTAAAGAATGATACACCTGCCAGAACCAGGGTAGTGTAGCACAGAGGAAATAAGAGAGACCTGAGGGAGGGGCATGGAGGACAGGAGGCAGTCATTCATAAACAACTTTTACATTTAAAGCACCAGGTACATTTCTGGGACTGTTATTGGCACAGGGTGATTCAATGAGAGTGATGTGTGAGGAAACAAACGAGTGGATGGCATCTGACAACATGTGGAGAGGCAGGGTAACTCCCAGAGAGAGAGAAGTACCTGTCAAACCATAGACAGGTTTCCTGCCTTCATATGTGGATATGATGAGGTGATAAGAAGGGATGTGTTGAGATAATAGTGTTTCCTTCAGTTGTCCCCTGAGCTGAAGGTCACATATGAATCAAATCAAACTTTATTTGTCACAGAAGCCGAATACAAAGTGTAGACCATGAAATGCTTTACTTACAAGCCCTTAATCAACAGTGCAATTCAAGTGTGCAGCAGTATGATTTTGTCAAAGCACTGAACTGATATGTCCAATAGTTTCATCAATATTCTTATTCAAATCAATACAATGGGCTTTGTACAATGTCCTGTATTACATACTATTCATATACTGTCTATCAAATGGTTTCATTTATGAACCTTTATTGATCAAGGTTAGCTCACGGCGATAACATACAGTTCTCCCATTTTCTGGATTTTTTCTTCTCATTTTGTCTGTCATAGTTGAAGTGTACCTATGATGAAAATTACAGTTTTGTGGGAGAACTCGCACAATTGGTGGCTGACTAAATACTTTTTTTTGCCCCAATGTAGTTTTAATGCATTATGACAGAACTGGTCCTAGACAGATGCAGGTTCAAGCGTTTTACATAAGAGACCACACTTCCATGACACTAAACATGGAAAACAATCCAACAAGAAATAAATGAAGGTACAATTGAACAACGGAACAACCCTGTGAAATAACAATTGTATTTTACCTGTAATTTACTTACTGCCTAAACTGTTAACGAATAATTAAACCTTGAAGGTTGCTGCAAACAGAAGATTCATATTGTTTGATGATTAAAGCTTTTAACCTTGAAGGTTGCTGCAAACAGAAGATTCATATTGTTTGATGATTAAAGCTTTTAACCTTGAAGGTTGCTGCAAACAGAAGATTCATATTGTTTGATGATTAAAGCTTTTAACCTTGAAGGTTGCTGCAAACAGAAGATTCATATTGTTTGATGATTAAAGCTTTTAACCTTGAAGGTTGCTGCAAACAGAAGATTCATATTGTTTGATGATTAAAGCTTTTAACCTTGAAGGCTGCTGCAAACAGAAGATTCATATTGTTTTGATGATTAAAGCTTTTAACCTTGAAGGCTGCTGCAAACAGAAGATTCATATTGTTTGATGATTAAAGCTTTTAACCTTGAAGGCTGCTGCAAACAGAAGATTCATATTGTTTTGATGATTAAAGCTTTTAACCTTGAAGGCTGCTGCAAACAGAAGATTCATATTGTTTGATGATTAAAGCTTTTAACCTTGAAGGCTGCTGCAAACAGAAGATTCATATTGTTTGATGATTAAAGCTTTTAACCTTGAAGGCTGCTGCAAACAGAAGATTCATATTGTTTGATGATTAAAACTTTTAACCTTGAAGGCTGCTGCAAACAGAAGATTCATATTGTTTTGATGATTAAAGCTTTTAACCTTGAAGGTTGCTGCAAACAGAAGATTCATATTGTTTGATGATTAAAGCTTTTAACCTTGAAGGCTGCTGCAAACAGAAGATTCATATTGTTTGATGATTAAAGCTTTTAACCTTGAAGGCTGCTGCAAACAGAAGATTCATATTGTTTGATGATTAAAGCTTTTAACCTTGAAGGTTGCTGCAAACAGAAGATTCATATTGTTTTGATGATTAAAGCTTTTAACCTTGAAGGCTGCTGCAAACAGAAGATTCATATTGTTTGATGATTAAAGCTTTTAACCTTGAAGGCTGCTGCAAACAGAAGATTCATATTGTTTGATGATTAAAGCTTTTAACCTTGAAGGCTGCTGCAAACAGAAGATTCATATTGTTTGATGATTAAAGCTTTTAACCTTGAAGGCTGCTGCAAACAGAAGATTCATATTGTTTTGATGATTAAAGCTTTTAACCTTGAAGGCTGCTGCAAACAGAAGATTCATATTGTTTGATGATTAAAGCTTTTAACCTTGAAGGCTGCTGCAAACAGAAGATTCATATTGTTTGATGATTAAAGCTTTTAACCTTGAAGGCTGCTGCAAACAGAAGATTCATATTGTTTGATGATTAAAGCTTTTAACCTTGAAGGTTGCTGCAAACAGAAGATTCATATTGTTTTGATGATTAAAGCTTTTAACCTTGAAGGCTGCTGCAAACAGAAGATTCATATTGTTGTTTGATGATTAAAGCTTTTAACCTTGAAGGTTGCTGCAAACAGAAGATTCATATTGTTTTGATGATTAAAGCTTTTAACCTTGAAGGCTGCTGCAAACAGAAGATTCATATTGTTTTGATGATTAAAGCTTTTAACCTTGAAGGCTGCTGCAAACAGAAGATTCATATTGTTTTGATGATTAAAGCTTTTAACCTTGAAGGTTGCTGCAAACAGAAGATTCATATTGTTGTGATGATTAAAGCTTTTAACCTTGAAGGCTGCTGCAAACAGAAGATTCATATTGTTGTGATGATTAAAGCTTTTAACCTTGAAGGCTGCTGCAAACAGAAGATTCATATTGTTTGATGATTAAAGCTTTTAACCTTGAAGGTTGCTGCAAACAGAAGATTCATATTGTTTGATGATTAAAGCTTTTAACCTTGAAGGCTGCTGCAAACAGAAGATTCATATTGTTTTGATGATTAAAGCTTTTAACCTTGAAGGCTGCTGCAAAAGAAGATTCATATTGTTTGATGATTAAAGCTGAAGGTTGCTGCAAACAGAAGATTCAACCTTGAAGATTAAAGTTTTAACCTTGCTGCAAACAGAAGATTCATATTGTTTGATGATTAAAACTTTTAACCTTGAAGGCTGCTGCAAACAGAAGATTCATATTGTTTTGATGATTAAAGCTTTTAACCTTGAAGGTTGCTGCAAACAGAAGATTCATATTGTTTGATGATTAAAGCTTTTAACCTTGAAGGCTGCTGCAAACAGAAGATTCATATTGTTTTGATGATTAAAGCTTTTAACCTTGAAGGCTGCTGCAAACAGAAGATTCATATTGTTTTGATGATTAAAGCTTTTAACCTTGAAGGCTGCTGCAAACAGAAGATTCATATTGTTTGATGATTAAAGCTTTTAACCTTGAAGGCTGCTGCAAACAGAAGATTCATATTGTTTTGATGATTAAAGCTTTTAACCTTGAAGGCTGCTGCAAACAGAAGATTCATATTGTTTGATGATTAAAGCTTTTAACCTTGAAGGCTGCTGCAAACAGAAGATTCATATTGTTTTGATGATTAAAGCTTTTAACCTTGAAGGCTGCAAACAGAAGATGCAAAAGGCAGAAGATTCATATTGTTTGATGATTAAAGCTTTTAACCTTGAAGGCTGCTGCAAACAGAAGATTCATATTGTTTGATGATTAAAGCTTTTAACCTTGAAGGCTGCTGCAAACAGAAGATTCATATTGTTTGATGATTAAAGCTTTTAACCTTGAAGGCTGCTGCAAACAGAAGATTCATATTGTTTTGATGATTAAAACTTTTAACCTTGAAGGCTGCTGCAAACAGAAGATTCATATTGTTTGATGATTAAAACTTTTAACCTTGAAGGCTGCTGCAAACAGAAGATTCATATTGTTTGTCTATGTTTTTTTTATTGTGGTTGTTCCACATCAGAGCATCTGAATGGGAGATCCGTTCCTCCTGTTGAAACCAGCTCAGGGAACACGACTTAGTATCTGTTTAAAGGTATTCACCCATCAGGTAACTCCAGAGATTATTTTAATGTTGATTACAGGCCTTGGTAATTACCACTGTAGTGTTGAAATGAATCGTCTCTTTTCTAATGACATTGTCCGGAAGAGAACTAATATATCTCATCAGAGCATTTGAATGGGCGATCCGTTCCTCCTGTTGAAACCTGCTCAGGGAAGAAGACTTAGTTTACAGACATGTATTTATTGGTAATACAGGCTTTGGTCATTACCACTGTGGCTTTGAAATGAATCGTCTCTTTTCTAATGACATTGTCCGGAAGAGAACTAATATATCTCATCAGAGCATTTGAATGGGCGATCCGTTCCTCCTGTTGAAACCTGCTCAGGGAAGAAGACTTAGTTTACAGACATGTATTTATTGGTAATACAGGCTTTGGTCATTACCACTGTAGCTTTGAAATAAATCGTCTCCTTTCTAATTACATTGTCAGGAAGAGAACTAAAGTATTTCCTCAGATCATCTGAATGGGAGATCCGTACCCCTGTTGAAACCTGCTCAGGGAAGAAGCCATAGTGTCCATTTAAAGATATTCATTCATCAGGTCATACCAGACAGGTATTTATAATGGTAGTACAGGCTTTGGTCATTACCACTGTAGCGTTGAACCTCAAGCACAACTAAAGTAGCTCAATGAGTAAAGTAGCTCAATGAGTAAAGTACCTCAAGGAGAACTAAAGTACTTCAAAGAGAACTAAAACCTTGTGGGGCCCCAGTGTTGAGGATCAGCGGGGTGGAGTTGTTGTTTCCTACCCTCACCACCTGGGGGCCGCCCGTCAGAAAGTCCATAAACCAGTTGCACAGTGCGGGGTTCGAGACCCAGGGTTTGGAGGGTACTATGGTGTTAAATGCTGAGCTGTAGTCAATGAACAGCATTCTTACATAGGCATTCATTTTATACAGTTGGGATAGGGCAGTGTGATGGCGATTGCATCGTCTGTGGACCTATTGGGGCGGTAAGCAAATTGAAGTAGGTCTAGGGCATCAGGTAGGGTGGAGGTGATATGATCCTTGACTTGTCTCACAAAGCACTTCTTGATGACAGAAGTGAGTGCTACTAGGTGATAGTCATTTCGTTCAGTTACTTGAGCTTACATGGGAACAGGAACAATGGTGGCCATCTTGAAGCATGTGGGCACAGCAGCCTGGAATAGGGATTGATTGAATATGTCCGTAAACACACCAGCCAGGTGGTCTGCGCATGATCTGAGGACGTGGCTAAGGATGCCGTCTGGGCTGGCAGCCTTGCGAGGGTTAAGACGTTTAAACGTTTTACTCATGTTGACCACGGTGAAGGAAAGCCCACATGCTTTGGTAGCGGGCCGTTTATTTTTTTTTGTAATCCGTGATTGACTGTAGACCATGCCACATACGTCTTGTGTTTGAGCCATTTAATTGTGACTCTACTTTGTCTCTATACTGACACTTTGGTTGTTTGATTGCCTTGCGGAGGGAATAGCTAACTGTTTGTATTCGGTCATGTTTCCAGTCGCCTAGCCCTGATTAAAAGCGGTTTGCACTTTCAGTTTTGTGCGGATGCTGCCATCAATTCATGGTTTCTGGTTCGGGAAGGTTTTAATAGCCACAGTGGGTACAACATCACCGATGCACTTGCTAATAAACTCGCTCACCGAGTCAGCATATATGTCAATGTTGTTGTCTGAGGCTACCTGGAACATATCCCAGTCCATGTGAAATCAAAGCAATCTTAAAGTGTGGAATCCGATTGGTCAGACCAGCGTTGGATAGACCTGAGCAGGGGCGTTTCCTGTTTTAGTTTCTGTCTATAGGTTGGGAGCAACAAAATGGAGTCATGGTCAGATTTGCCGAAGGGAGGGCGGGGGAGGGCTTTGTCTGCATCACTGAAGTTAGAGTAGCAGTGATCCAGAATGCTACCATCTCGTGTCGCGCATTTGATATGCTGATACAATTTAGGAAGCATTGTTCTCAGATTTTCTTTGTTAAAATCCCCAGCTACAATAAATCCTCTGGAAATATGGTTATCCAGGTTACATAGAGTCCAGTGAAGTTCTTTCAGGGACGTCGAAGGCATCTTCTTGGAGGGGATATACACAATTGTGACTATAATCGAAGAGGATTCTCTTGGTAGATAATGCACTTGGCATTTGATTGTAAGGAATTCTAGGTCAGGTGAACAAAAGGACTTGAGTTCCTGTATGTTGTTGTGATTACACCATGAGTTGTTAATCATGAGGCATACACCCCCGCCCTTCTTCTTACCAGAGAGATGTTTGTTTCTGTCGGCACAATGTGTTAAGAAACCGGGTGGCTCACATCGGCTAGCGAAAGCGGTGGGTGGTGTTCTCGCCTTCTAAGTCTGACCAGTAGGCCGCTCCGTATGCCTTTCCTACGGCGACCGTAGGAGAATTTAGTTGCCAAGGCGGTTGCAGATTGTCAACAGTTTTAAAGGCTACTTCCATAGTAACAGGGGCGTGGTCAGATACAACAATTTGATTATATGAACATGATGATATGGAATGGAGGAGCCTGTCATCTACAAGGAAGTAGTCTATGCTTGTAAAAGTGTGGTGAACTGATGAGAAAAAAAGAGTATGCTTTTCCAGCTGGATTAAACATTCTCCAAGGATCTGAGACTGTGAATTCAGACATAAAGGTGGTAGCTTTAGTGGAATATCAATCCAAATGTGGGTCTAACCAACAGTTCGAGTCACCACCTAAGATCAACATATGGGAAGACATATCTGGGAGTGTAGAGACAACCGATTTGAAAAAATCACCACTATCCCAATTAGGAGCATAAATATGAACAAGATGTACCTTTGTATTGAGCAGCCTACCACTGACAATTATGTATCTACCATTGTGATCTGTGATCACATTAGAACATGTTAAGAGTACCGATCTGTGAAGTAAAAATAGCCAGCCCTCTTGCCTTACTCTGAAATGAGGAATGGAACACCTGACCCACCCATCTGCACCTAAGACTTGAGTGTTGTGATACCTTCAGATGAGTTTCTTGGAGTAAGATGATGTGCGCTTTCAATTGATGAAGGTGGTGTAGCATCTTACTACATTTAACTGGGTTATTGATGCCCCTGCAGTTCCCCACAGTTCTGTTTTACATTCTAACATTTTAGTAGTTTAACAGATGCTGTTATCCAGAGTGACTTACATTTAGTACACTAATCTTAAGATGAGAGAACCACATATCACAGTTGTAGTAAGTACACTAATCTTAAGATGAGAGAACCACATATCACAGTCGTAGTAAGTACACTAATCTTAAGATGAGAGAACCACACATCACAGTCGTAGTAAGTACACTAATCTTAAGATGAGAGAACCACATATCACAGTCGTAGTAAGTACACTAATCTTAAGATGAGAGAACCACATATCACAGTCGTAGTAAGTACACTAATCTTAAGATGAGAGGGTCAGTTTGTTATATCTGGAGTACTTCTCCTGTCCTATTCGGTGTCCTGTGTGAATTTAAGTGTGCTCTCTCTAATTCTCTCTTTCTTTCTCTCTCTCTGAGGACCTGAGCCCTAGGGCCATGCCTCAGGACTACCTGACATGATGACTCCTTGCTGTCCCCAGTCCACCTGACTGTGCTGCTGCTCCAGTTTAAACTGTTCTGCCTTATTATTATTGGACCATGCTGGTCATTTATGAACATTTGAACATCTTGGCCATGTTCTGTTATAATCTCCAGCCGGCACAGCCAGAAGAGGACTGGCCACCCCACATAGCCTGGTTCCTCTCTAGGTTTCTTCCTAGGTTTTGGACTTTCTAGGGAGTTTTTCCTAGCCACCGTGCTTCTACACCTGCATTGCTTGCTGTTTGGGGTTTTAGGCTGGGTTTCTGTACAGCACTTTGAGATATCAGCTGATGTACAAAGGGCTATATAAATCAATTTGATTTGATGATGAGAGAACCACATATCACAGTCGTAGTAAGTACACTAATCTTAAGATGAGAGAACCACATATCACAGTCGTAGTAAGTACACGTTTCCTCAATAAAGTAGTTATCATCCAATTCAGAGCGAGCAGGAAAAGTTGTAGGGACCTATCTCAAATCAAATCAAATCTTTATTTGTCACATACACATGGTTAGCAGATGTTAATGCGAGTGTGGTGAAATGCTTGTGCTTCTAGTTCGGAACAATGCAGTAATAACCAATGAGTAATCTAACCTAACAATTCCACAACATCTACCTTATACACACAAGTGTAAGGGGATGAAGAATATTTACATAGAAATATATGAATGAGTGATGGTACAGAACGGCATAGGCAAGATGCAGTAGATGGTATAGAGTACAGTATATACATATGAGATGAGTAATGTAGGGTATGTAAACATATAAAAGTGGCATAGTTTAAAGTGGCTAGTGATACATGTATTACATAAAGATGGCAAGATGCAGCAGATGGTATAGGGTACTGTATATACATACATACTGTATGAGATGAGTAATGTAGGGTCTGTAAACATTATATTAAGTGGCATTGTTTAAAGTGATACATTTTTACATCAATTTTTCCATGATTAAAGTGGCTGGAGTTGAGTCAGTATGTTGGCAGCAGCCACTCAATGTTAGTGGTGGCTGTTTAACAGTCTGATGGCTTTGAGATAGAAGCTGTTTTTCAGTCTCTATGTCCCTGCTTTGACGCTCCTGTACTGACCTCACCTTCTGGATGAAAGCGGGGTGAACAGGCAGTGGCTCGGGTGGTTGTTGTCCTTGATGATCTTTATGGCCTTCCTGTGATGTAGGTGGTGTAGGTGTCCTGGAGGGCAGGTAGTTTGCCCCCGGTGATGCGTTGTGCAGACCTCACTACCCTCTGGAGAGCCTTACGGTTGTTTTGTTGACGTTGAGTGTGAGGTTATTTTCCTGACACCACACTCCGAGGGCCATCACCTCCTCCCTGTAGGCCGTCTCGTCGTTGTTGGTAATTAAGCCTACCACTGTAGTGTTGTGCAAACTTGATGATTGAGTTGGAGGCGTGCGTGTCCACGCAGTCGTGGGTGAACAGGGAGTACAGGAGAGGGCTCAGAACGCACCCTTGTGGGTCTCAACCTTTATATTATATTACTTTGCTTTTAAGTATTTATGAAGCAACTACATTGTTTTTATGAATATGGTATGAAAGCTCTATACACGTGTAGTTGCTACTAAAACTGATCATGATTTCTAGATGTATTTGTGTTTCTTTAGGCTATGTTCTAGAAGACATCCCACTCTACATAATGTGTTCCTTTAGGCTATGTTCTAGAAGACATCTCACTCTACATAATGTGTTCCTTTAGACTATGTTCTAGAAGACATCTCACTCTACATAATGTGTTCCTTTAGGCTATGTTCTAGAAGACATCCCACTCTACATAATGTGTTCCTTTAGGCTATGTTCTAGAAGACATCACACTCTACATAATGTGTTCCTTTAGACTATGTTCTAGAAGACATCTCACTCTACATAATGTGTTCCTTTAGGCTATGTTCTAGAAGACATCTCACTCTACATAATGTGTTCCTTTAGACTATGTTCTAGAAGACATCTCACTCTACATAATGTGTTCCTTTAGGCTATGTTCTAGAAGACATCTCACTCTACATAATGTGTTCCTTTAGGCTATGTTCTAGAAGACATCCCACTCTACATAATGTGTTCCTTTAGGTTATGTTCTAGAAGACATCTCACTCTACATAATGTGTTCCTTTAGGTTATGTTCTAGAAGACATCACACTCTACATAATGTGTTCCTTTAGGTTATGTTCTAGAAGACATCACACTCTACATAATGTGTTCCTTTAGACTATGTTCTAGAAGACATCTCACTCTACATAATGTGTTCCTTTAGGTTATGTTCTAGAAGACATCACACTCTACATAATGTGTTCCTTTAGGCTATGTTCTAGAAGACATCTCACTCTACATAATGTGTTCCTTTAGGCTATGTTCTAGAAGACATCTCACTCTACATAATGTGTTCCTTTAGACTATGTTCTAGAAGACATCTCACTCTACATAATGTGTTCCTTTAGGCTATGTTCTAGAAGACATCTCACTCTACATAATGTGTTCCTTTAGGCTATGTTCTAGAAGACATCTCACTCTACATAATGTGTTCCTTTAGGCTATGTTCTAGAAGACATCTCACTCTACATAATGTGTTCCTTTAGACTATGTTCTAGAAGACATCTCACTCTACATAATGTGTTCCTTTAGAATGTTCTAGAAGACATCTCTCTCTACATAATGTGTTCCTTTAGGCTATGTTCTAGAAGACATCCCACTCTACATAATGTGTTCCTTTAGGCTATGTTCTAGAAGACATCTCACTCTACATAATGTGTTCCTTTAGACTATGTTCTAGAAGACATCTCACTCTACATAATGTGTTCCTTTAGGCTATGTTCTAGAAGACATCTCACTCTACATAATGTGTTCCTTTAGGCTATGTTCTAGAAGACATCTCACTCTACATAATGTGTGCTATGTTCTAGAAGACATCTCACTTCCTTTAGGCTATGTTCTAGAAGACATCTCACTCTACATAATGTGTTCCTTTAGGCTATGTTCTAGAAGACATCTCACTCTACATAATGTGTTCCTTTAGGCTATGTTCTAGAAGACATCCCACTCTACATAATGTGTTCCTTTAGGCTATGTTCTAGAAGACATCTCACTCTACATAATGTGTTCCTTTAGGCTATGTTCTAGAAGACATCTCACTCTACATAATGTGTTCCTTTAGGCTATGTTCTAGAAGACATCTCACTCTACATAATGTGTTCCTTTAGGTTATGTTCTAGAAGACATCTCACTCTACATAATGTGTTCCTTTAGGCTATGTTCTAGAAGACATCTCACTCTACATAATGTGTTCCTTTAGGCTATGTTCTAGAAGACATCCCACTCTACATAATGTGTTCCTTTAGGTTATGTTCTAGAAGACATCTCACTCTACATAATGTGTTCCTTTAGGCTATGTTCTAGAAGACATCTACCACTATGTTCTAGAAGACATCTCACTCTACATAATGTGTTCCTTTAGGCTATGTTCTAGAAGACATCTCACTCTACATAATGTGTTCCTTTAGACTATGTTCTAGAAGACATCTCACTCTACATAATGTGTTCCTTTAGACTATGTTCTAGAAGACATCTCACTCTACATAATGTGTTCCTTTAGGCTATGTTCTAGAAGACATCTCACTCTACATAATGTGTTCCTTTAGACTATGTTCTAGAAGACATCTCACTCTACATAATGTGTTCCTTTAGGCTATGTTCTAGAAGACATCTCACTCTACATAATGTGTTCCTTTAGGCTATGTTCTAGAAGACATCTCACTCTACATAATGTGTTCCTTTAGACTATGTTCTAGAAGACATCTCACTCTACATAATGTGTTCCTTTAGGCTATGTTCTAGAAGACATCTCACTCTCTAATGTGTTCATAATGTGTTCCTTTAGGCTATGTTCTAGAAGACATCTCACTCTACATAATGTGTTCCTTTAGACTATGTTCTAGAAGACATCTCACTCTACATAATGTGTTCCTTTAGGCTATGTTCTAGAAGACATCTCACTCTAATGTGTTCCTTTAGGCTATGTTCTAGAAGACATCTCACTCTACATAATGTGTTCCTTTAGACTATGTTCTAGAAGACATCTCACTCTACATAATGTGTTCCTTTAGGTTATGTTCTAGAAGACATCTCACTCTACATAATGTGTTCCTTTAGGCTATGTTCTAGAAGACATCCCACTCTACATAATGTGTTCCTTTAGGCTATGTTCTAGAAGACATCTCACTCTACATAATGTGTTCCTTTAGACTATGTTCTAGAAGACATCTCACTCTACATAATGTGTTCCTTTAGGTTATGTTCTAGAAGACATCTCACTCTACATAATGTGTTCCTTTAGGCTATGTTCTAGAAGACATCTCACTCTACATAATGTGTTCCTTTAGGCTATGTTCTAGAAGACATCTCACTCTACATAATGTGTTCCTTTAGACTATGTTCTAGAAGACATCTCACTCTACATAATGTGTTCCTTTAGGCTATGTTCTAGAAGACATCTCACTCTACATAATGTGTTCCTTTAGGCTATGTTCTAGAAGACATCTCACTCTAATGTGTTCATAATGTGTTCCTTTAGGCTATGTTCTAGAAGACATCTCACTCTACATAATGTGTTCCTTTAGGCTATGTTCTAGAAGACATCTCACTCTACATAATGTGTTCCTTTAGGCTATGTTCTAGAAGACATCTCACTCTACATAATGTGTTCCTTTAGGCTATGTTCTAGAAGACATCTCACTCTACATAATGTGTTCCTTTAGACTATGTTCTAGAAGACATCTCACTCTACATAATGTGTTCCTTTAGGTTATGTTCTAGAAGACATCTCACTCTACATAATGTGTTCCTTTAGGCTATGTTCTAGAAGACATCTCACTCTACATAATGTGTTCCTTTAGGCTATGTTCTAGAAGACATCCCACTCTACATAATGTGTTCCTTTAGACTATGTTCTAGAAGACAATCTAGAAGACATCTCACTCTACATAATGTGTTCCTTTAGGCTATGTTCTAGAATACATCTCACTTACATAATGTGTTCCTTTAGACTATGTTCTAGAAGACATCTCACTCTACATAATGTGTTCCTTTAGACTATGTTCTAGAAGACATCTCACTCTACATAATGTGTTCATTTAGGCTATGTTCTAGAATACATCTCACTCTACATAATGTGTTCCTTTAGACTATGTTCTAGAAGACATCTCACTCTACATAATGTGTTCCTTTAGACTATGTTCTAGAAGACACATCTCACTCTACATAATGTGTTCCTTTAGGCTATGTTCTAGAAGACATCTCACTCTACATAATGTGTTCCTTTAGGCTATGTTCTAGAAGACATCTCACTCTACATAATGTGTTCCTTTAGACTATGTTCTAGAAGACATCTCACTCTACATAATGTGTTCCTTTAGGCTATGTTCTAGAAGACATCTCACTCTACATAATGTGTTCCTTTAGACTATGTTCTAGAAGACATCTCACTCTACATAATGTGTTCCTTTAGGCTATGTTCTAGAAGACATCTCACTCTACATAATGTGTTCCTTTAGACTATGTTCTAGAAGACATCTCACTCTACATAATGTGTTCCTTTAGACTATGTTCTAGAAGACATCTCACTCTACATAATGTGTTCCTTTAGGCTATGTTCTAGAAGACATCTCACTCTACATAATGTGTTCCTTTAGACTATGTTCTAGAAGACATCTCACTCTACATAATGTGTTCCTTTAGGCTATGTTCTAGAAGACATCTCACTCTACATAATGTGTTCCTTTAGGCTATGTTCTAGAAGACATCTCACTCTACATAATGTGTTCCTTTAGACTATGTTCTAGAAGACATCTCACTCTACATAATGTGTTCCTTTAGACTATGTTCTAGAAGACATCTCACTCTACATAATGTGTTCCTTTAGGCTATGTTCTAGAAGACATCTCACTCTACATAATGTGTTCCTTTAGACTATGTTCTAGAAGACATCCCACTCTACATAATGTGTTCCTTTAGGCTATGTTCTAGAAGACATCTCACTCTACATAATGTGTTCCTTTAGACTATGTTCTAGAAGACATCCCACTCTACATAATGTGTTCCTTTAGGCTATGTTCTAGAAGACATCTCACTCTACATAATGTGTTCCTTTAGACTATGTTCTAGAAGACATCTCACTCTACATAATGTGTTCCTTTAGACTATGTTCTAGAAGACATCCCACTCTACATAATGTGTTCCTTTAGGCTATGTTCTAGAAGACATCTCACTCTACATAATGTGTTCCTTTAGGCTATGTTCTAGAAGACATCTCACTCTACATAATGTGTTCCTTTAGACTATGTTCTAGAAGACATCTCACTCTACATAATGTGTTCCTTTAGGCTATGTTCTAGAAGACATCTCACTCTACATAATGTGTTCCTTTAGACTATGTTCTAGAAGACATCTCACTCTACATAATGTGTTCCTTTAGGCTATGTTCTAGAAGACATCTCACTCTACATAATGTGTTCCTTTAGGCTATGTTCTAGAAGACATCTCACTCTACATAATGTGTTCCTTTAGGCTATGTTCTAGAAGACATCCCACTCTACATAATGTGTTCCTTTAGGCTATGTTCTAGAAGACATCTCACTCTACATAATGTGTTCCTTTAGACTATGTTCTAGAAGACATCCCACTCTACATAATGTGTTCCTTTAGACTATGTTCTAGAAGACATCCCACTCTACATAATGTGTTCCTTTAGACTATGTTCTAGAAGACATCTCACTCTACATAATGTGTTCCTTTAGGCTATGTTCTAGAAGACATCTCACTCTACATAATGTGTTCCTTTAGACTATGTTCTAGAAGACATCTCACTCTACATAATGTGTTCCTTTAGGTTATGTTCTAGAAGACATCTCACTCTACATAATGTGTTCCTTTAGGCTATGTTCTAGAAGACATCTCACTCTACATAATGTGTTCCTTTAGACTATGTTCTAGAAGACATCTCACTCTACATAATGTGTTCCTTTAGGCTATGTTCTAGAAGACATCTCACTCTACATAATGTGTTCCTTTAGGCTATGTTCTAGAAGACATCTCACTCTACATAATGTGTTCCTTTAGACTATGTTCTAGAAGACATCTCACTCTACATAATGTGTTCCTTTAGGCTATGTTCTAGAAGACATCTCACTCTACATAATGTGTTCCTTTAGACTATGTTCTAGAAGACATCCCACTCTACATAATGTGTTCCTTTAGGCTATGTTCTAGAAGACATCCCACTCTACATAATGTGTTCCTTTAGGTTATGTTCTAGAAGACATCCCACTCTACATAATGTGTTCCTTTAGGCTATGTTCTAGAAGACATCTCACTCTACATAATGTGTTCCTTTAGGCTATGTTCTAGAAGACATCTCACTCTACATAGTCTGTCATCTGACTATCATCATTGCAGTGACATTTGGTCTGCTATCAAAGACTAGCTGAACAGAGGAAAATAGAGAAGAAAGTAGAGTCAAATGCATCTTTATTATTTTGATAGAAAAAGTAAACAACACATATAGAATATACAGTATTTACACAGATGTTGATCATTTTGATAACTAAACATAATGTAAAACATTTCAAGTCTTGACCTTCCAAAATAAAAAAATATACCTACATTTACATGTACATTTACATTTAAGTCATTTAGCAGACGCTCTTATCCAGAGCGACTTACAAATTGGTGCATTCACCTTATTTACAGGCTTTTTATATTTTCAATAAATAAACAATTGAACATTCAAGAAAATATTAAACTGACCTAAAAAAACTTTAACTTTTATTTAAGTTTCCATTGGAAGATGTTATGAATGTCTCTCAACTAGTAAGTCATATGGTGAAAGATACACCAATTTTGTCCATTTAAAAACAGACTTTCTAAGTACCATTAAACAGAGTAAACGTATTCAGGCAGTCTGCAGTGCATTGACTCAACTGTGGTAATTCATCAGGATTAACTCTCTCTCTCATGGTGCTCTCTGTTCCATCAAGTTCTCAATGGGATTGGTGTCATTAGTTCACAGGTTTACTGCACACTCCTGAAATAAAACTATGTATTATTATACTTATATAATTAATATCTTAATAATTAACTACTAATAAATAGAGACTCAAGATATACTGACATACTGGTATGTACTGATATACTGATACTGGTATACTGATGTACTGATATATTGGTGTACTGATATAGCAATGAATCGATGTATTGACTTATTGATGTACCGATATAATACTGGCGTACTGATATAATACTGGTATAATACTGAAATACTGATATACTGATATAATACTGATATAATATTGATATAATACTGATCTACTGATATAATACTGGTGTACTGATATAATACTGATGTACTGATATAATACTGATATAATACTGATATAATACTGATATAATACTGAATTACTGATATGTTGTCCTCACCTTTGGTTGTTCATTATTTTCTCAATGGTTTTCTGATATAATACTGATATAATGATATACTGATGTAATACTGATGTACTGATGTAATATTGATATACTGATGTACTGATATACTGATGTACTGATGTACTGATGTAATACTGATGTACTGATGTAATACTGATATACTGATGTAATACTGATATACCGCAGTCCTCACCTTCGGTTGTTCATTATTTTCTCAATGGTTTTCTTGGCAAATGGAGCCTCTGGATTCAGACACTTCTTCCCTTTTCCGTTCTTCAGAGTGACACTGAATATACAAGGAGAGAGAGACTACTGTTAGAAGTTAGCCTTCACCACTTTCCAACTGAGCATATAGAGAAATAATATTATCCTACTAGCAGGTGTACAAATAAATAGCAACATTTACCATTGTGTCCATCTACTGAGCTGGTCACAATATGCACTGATATTAATATGGTACAGACAGACAGACAGACAGACAGACAGACAGACAGACAGACAGACAGACAGACAGACAGACAGACAGACAGACAGACAGACAGACAGACAGACAGACAGACAGACAGACAGATTTCTTACATGATCTCCATGTTCCTGCAGGAGTGGCTGGAGGTGTACACCTCGAGCTTCTCAATGTGAAGAGGTTTAACGTGGTTCACCAGTCCATTCAGACACTGGCACCGAGCTTTAGAATGACCCACCTGGCCTGGAGATGACAAGAAAGGTTTATGGCAGGTTTGGTTATGGCATTATTGCAGCTAAGAACTAAACTCTCCAGTCAGAAATCAAACCTATTGTTTTACTACACATCTCCCAGGCTTTGCAAGTCAATTCATATGCTACAGATTTCTAATAAAGATGTCAACGATATTAGAAATATAATTGAAGATATTTCAGAGATGTTACCTTCAACATTGACCAGGAGCAGACAGGCCAGGAAGCTGATGAGGACCGTTGATGTCATCGTGTTGGTCATGGATACTGCTTCTTCAGTTTCTTTCAGAGTCTGGATGGACAGCTCAGTCAAGTGATGAACGTTGTGAAAGGAGGAGAGAAGTGATAGAAGTTGTGAATGGAGGAGAGCTTGGCTTGTATTTATACTGTATTTATAATAAGCCCCACCCTTTCTCTGACAGTCATCCAATGAGAAGGGGAGACAGAGAAAGAGAGGGGTTTTCCCTTTCCTCTGTTTCAGCTTCTTTCTCCTTTTCCCTGCTTCTCCTTTCACACAGGATTTCCCATTTCTCAGAAACTCTCTCTGACAGTGACATTTGAGGAGTGCTTAAAGGCAGAGAGGTGATACAATCTGTCTTTCCTCTTCCATCCCAAATGGCACCCTATTCCCTATATAGTGCACTACTTTAGACCAGAGCCCTATTCCCTACATAGTGCACTACTTTTGACCAGAGCCCTATTCCCTACATAGTGCACTACTTTTGACCAGAGCCCTATTCCCTACATAGTGCACTACTTTAGACGAGAGCCCTATTCCCTATATATAGTGCACTACTTTTGAGCAGAGCCCTATTCCCTATATAGTGCACTATATTTGACCAGAGCCCTATTCTCTATATAGTGCACTACTTTAGACTAGAGCCGTATTCCTTATATAGTGCACTACTTTTGACCAGAGCCCTATTCCCTATATAGTGCACTACTTTTGACTAGAGCACTATTCCTTATATAGTGCACTATATTTGACCAGAGCCCTATTCCCTATATAGTGCACTACTTTAGACCAGAGCCCTATTCCTTATATAAATCGGCAAGGGTTTTTTCAGCTGTTCCTGAGACAAGCCAATGTTCAGTAGTCAAAGTCTATGCCTGTTTGTCAGTGATTGGTCAACAGAAGGGATTCTTCAATGAAGTGTATGTTGTCATTCAATGAGAGACGACTCGTTTTCATGCATATTATTGCACTTGAGAAACACTGCATACAAACATTTTAGTTAGATGTGAAATTGTACGACTATGATCTCCCTTGTCAATTTGAAGAATTTGAAAGTGTTTTCACAGATTTATTTCCAAATACATGATTTAACATTCCAAACCAACCTGGGTTAAATGCATGGGACTGTATTTAAATCTGTGTATTTTAATATTTTCAAACACATGCCAAGACTTTTCAAGTGTATTTCCAAAATTGCATACCAATATTCAACTACTTGCCTAATTTAAATGATTTAATACAGTAAAGATCTAATACAGTAATTGAAAAAAAATGTATCTGATGTCAGATCTTATTGTTTACCTGTAATTAAGAGTCCCTGACAGATGAATGATCTGATCTCAGACCTGTAATTAAGGATCCCTGACAGATGAATGATCTGATCTCAGACCTGTAATTAAGGATCCCTGTCAGATGAATGATCTGATCTCAGACCTATAATTAAGGATCCCTGACAGATGAATGATCTGATCTCAGATCTGTAATTAAGGATCCCTGTCAGATGAATGATCTGATCTCAGACCTGTAATAAAGGATCCCTGTCAGATGAATGATCTGATCTCAGACCTTTAATAAAGGATCCCTGTCAGATGAATGATCTGATCTCAGACCTGTAATTAAGGATCCCTGTCAGATGAATGATCTGATCTCAGACCTGTAATAAAGGATCCCTGTCAGATTAATGATCTGATCCCAGATCTGTAATTAAGGATCCCTGTCAGATGAATGATCTGATCTCAGACCTGTAATTAAGGATCCCTGTCAGATGAATGATCTGATCTCAGATCTGTAATTAAGGATCCCTGTCAGATGAATGATCTGATCTCAGATCTGTAATTAAGGATCCCTGTCAGATGAATGATCTGATCTCAGATCTGTAATTAAGGATCCCTGTCAGATGAATGATCTGATCTCAGACCTGTAATAAAGGATCCCTGTCAGATGAATGATCTGATCTCAGATCTGTAATTAAGGATCCCTGTCAGATGAATGATCTGATCTCAGACCTGTAATAAAGGATCCCTGTCAGATGAATGATCTGATCTCAGACCTGTAATAAAGGATCCCTGTCAGATTAATGATTTTAGAGAGCTAGTAACAGCTCCACAGTAACTGTTCATGTTGTCGTCAAATACCAACCATAACCAAATCCAATGCATTGTGTTTGTGTTAGAAAGGACCTTTGGCTCAGTATGGTATATTTATCAATGGAAGGACCGTGTTAATAGTAGACTACTGTAGAATAACTGACTGGGAGACAAGCAGATTCTGTTGGAAAGGTTCCTGTTTCCAGGAAAGAGGTTTAGGTGTCCTTTTGAAAAAAAGGCCAAATGAAAGTGAAAGTGAACTTGAATACAGGCCGAGTTCCCTCCTGATTGAAGGAATGTAGTTTCAGTTCTGGACTTTCCCTTTCACCTCTAACATCTGGTCGGTTTAAATTGGATAGCAGGTAAATGGTTTGATTTCAAGGAAAGCAGTGGTGTCCTTGTGTGTCAATAAACTTAGTAGTAGAGTAGTACACCTCCAAACTACCTCAAATGTATTAATTAACACATATTTCCTTTGAAGAATCTGATATTGTTCACATTCACTTTTTTTGCAGAACAAAGAATCAACCAGACATGAAAGTTATTTTAGGAAACGCAACAAACAAACCACAGCAATACAGCCAAGAAGGATGGTGGAACAGTGATGAAGACAATATCAGAGATTGAAAGGTTTAAATGACATCAAGTGGTTTCAGTTAAGAGATGGGTAGAACAGAGACAAATAACATGATGACGTTGAAGAATATAAAGCTGTGGTTTAAAACAGGAAGTGGCAATACGGAATTCCAGAGAATCACACAACTTTGTGTGTGTGTGTGTGTGTGTGGTGTGTGTGGTTTGTGTGTGTGTGTGTGTGTGTTTGTGTGTGTGTGTGTGTGTGTGTGTGTGTGTGTGTGTGTGTGTGTGTGTGTGTGTGTGTGTGTGTGTGTGTGTGTGTGTGTGTGTGTGTGTGTTTGTGTGTGTGTGTGTGTGTGTGTGTGTGTGTGTGTGTGTGTGTGTGTGTGTGTGTGTGTGTGTGTGTGTGTGTGTGTGGTAGAAACTTCAGTAGAAACGGCCTTGTTAGTCCGTAATAAGACTTGTTTTGGTATGAACAGAGCTACTCCCGTCCAGTTAACATCTGATTCAGCAACGGTGTTGATTCAAAAGACTGACCACACACTGACCACACACTGACCACACACTGACCACGCACTGACCACGCACTGACCACACACTGACCACACACTGACCACACACTGACCACGCACTGACCACACACTGACCACACGCTGACCACACACTGACCACACACTGACCACAAACTGACCACACACTGACCACACACTGACCACACACTGACCACACACTGACCACGCACTGACCACGCACTGACCACACGCTGACCACACACTGACCACACGCTGACCACACACTGACCACACACTGACCACACACTGACCACGCACTGACCACACACTGACCACACACTGACCACACGCTGACCACACACTGACCACACACTGACCACGCACTGACCACACACTGACCACACACTGACCACAAACTGACCACACACTGCCCACACGCTGACCACACACTGACCACACACTGACCACGCACTGACCAAACACTGACCACACACTGACCACACACTGACCACGCACTGACCACACACTGACCACACGCTGACCACACACTGACCACACACTGACCACGCACTGACCACGCACTGACCACACACTGACCACACACTGACCACAAACTGACCACACACTGCCCACACGCTGACCACACACTGACCACACACTGACCACGCACTGACCAAACACTGACCACACACTGACCACACACTGACCACGCACTGACCACACGCTGACCACACACTGACCACACACTGACCACAAACTGACCACACACTGACCACACGCTGACCACACACTGACCACACACTGACCACACACTGACCACGCACTGACCAAACACTGACCACACACTGACCACACACTGACCACACACTGACCACGCACTGACCAAACACTGACCACACACTGAGCACGCACTGACCACGCACTGACCACGCACTGACCACACACTGACCACACACTGACCACACGCTGACCAAACACTGACCACACACTGACCACACGCTGACCACACACTGACCACACACTGACCACACACTGACCACACGCTGACCACACACTGACCACACACTGACCACACACTGACCACACACTGACCACACACTGACCACACACTGACCACACACTGACCACACGCTGACCACACGCTGACCACACACTGACCACACGCTGACCACACACTGACCACACACTGACCACACACTGACCACACACTGACCAAACACTGACCACACACTGACCACACACTGACCACACATTGACCACAAACTGACCACAAACTGACCACACATTGACCACGCACTGACCACGCACTGTCCACACACTGACCACACACAAGACCTCAGAAAAAAATATTGTAGACCCCCACAAGTCTGGTTCATCCTTGGGAGCCATTTCCAAATGCCTGAAGGTATCACGTTCACCTGTACAAACAATAGTATGCAAGTATAAACACCATGGGACCACACAGCCGTCATACCACTCAGGAAGGAGACGCGTTCTGTCTCCTAGAGATGAATGTACTTTGTTGCGAAAAGTGGAAATCAGTCCCAGAACAGCAGAAAAGGACCTTGTGAAGATGCTGGAGGAAACATTTACAAAAGTATCTATATCCACAGTAAAACGAGTCCTATATCGATATATCCTGAAAGGCCGCTCAACAAGGAAGAAGACACTGCTCCAAAACCACCATTAAAAAGCCAGACTACAGTTTGCAACTGCACATGGGGACAAAGATGGTACTTTTTGGAGAAATGTCCTCTGGTCTGTGAAACAAAAATACAACTTTTTGGCAAGAATGACCATCGTTATGTTTGGAAGAAAAATGGGGAGGCTTGCAAGCTGAAGAACATCATCCCAACCGTGAAGTACGGGGGTGGCAGCATCATGTTGTGTGGGTGCTTTGCTGCAGGACGGACTGGTGCACTTCACAAAATAGATGGCATCATGAGGCAAGAAAATTATGTGGATATATTGAAGCAGCATTTCAAGACATCAGTCAGGAAGTTAAAGCTTGGTCGCAAATGGGTCTTCCAACTGGACAATGACCCCAGGCATACTTCGAAAGTTGTGGCAAAATGGCTTAAGGGCTACAAAGTCAGGGTATTGGAGTGGCCATCACATAGTACTGACCTCAATCCCATAGAAAATGTGTGGGCAGAACTGAAAAAGCGTGTGCGAGCAAGGAGGCTTACCAACCTGACTCAGTTACACCAACTCTGTCTGGAGAAATGGGCCAAAATTCACCCAACGTTGTGGGAAGCTTGTGGAAGGCTACCTTAAACGTTTGACCCAAGTTAATAATATATCTTAATGAGGTTTAGCATTGAGTGAGTGATTTGTCCCAGAAATATTTACAGTGCCTTGCGAAAGTATTCGGCCCCCTTGAACTTTGCGACCTTTTGCCACATTTCAGGCTTCAAACATAAAGATATAAAACTGTATTTTTTTGTGAAGAATCAACAACAAGTGGGACACAATCATGAAGTGGAACGACATTTATTGGATATTTCAAACTTTTTTAACAAATGAAAAACGGACAAATTGGGCGTGCAAAATTATTCAGCCCCCTTAAGTTAATACTTTGTAGCGCCACCTTTTGCTGCGATTACAGCTGTAAGTCGCTTGGGCTGATTGGTCATCTATTTGAACCATTAAATGGTTAATTCAATTAATTAACCTATCATTAATTAGATAACGAGGTTATATACAGGGGCTACCGGTACCGAGTCAATGTGGAGGCTGTATACAGGGGCTACCGGTACCGAGTCAATGTGGAGGTTATATACAGGGGCTACCGGTACCGAGTCAATGTGGAGGTTATATACAGGGGCTACCGGTACAGAGTCAATGTGGAGGCTATATACAGGGGCTACCGGTACCGAGTCAATGTGGAGGTTATATACAGGGGCTACCGGTACCGAGTCAATGTGGAGGTTATATACAGGGGCTACCGGTACCGAGTCAATGTGGAGGTTATATACAGGGGCTACCGGTACCGAGTCAATGTGGAGGTTATATACAGGGGCTACTGGTACAGAGTCAATGTGGAGGCTATATACAGGGGCTACCGGTACCGAGTCAATGTGGAGGTTATATACAGGGGCTACCGGTACCGAGTCAATGTGGAGGTTATATACAGGGGCTACCGGTAACGAGTCAATGTGGAGGCTGTATACAGGGGCTACCGGTACCGAGTCAATGTGGAGGTTATATACTGGGGCTACCGGTACCGAGTCAATGTGGAGGTTATATACTGGGGCTACCGGTACCGAGTCAATGTGGAGGCTGTATACAGGGGCTACCGGTACCGAGTCAATGTGGAGGTTATATACAGGGGCTACCGGTACCGAGTCAATGTGGAGGCTGTATACAGGGGCTACCGGTACCGAGTCAATGTGGAGGTTATATACTGGGGCTACCGGTACCGAGTCAATGTGGAGGTTATATACTGGGGCTACCGGTACCGAGTCAATGTGGAGGCTATATACAGGGGGTACCGGTACAGAGTCAATGTGGAGGTTATATACAGGGGCTACCGGTACCGAGTCAATGTGGAGGCTGTATACAGGGGCTACCGGTACCGAGTCAATGTGGAGGTTATATACTGGGGCTACCGGTACCGAGTCAATGTGGAGGTTATATACTGGGGCTACCGGTACCGAGTCAATGTGGAGGCTGTATACAGGGGCTACCGGTACCGAGTCAATGTGGAGGTTATATACAGGGGCTACCGGTACCGAGTCAATGTGGAGGCTGTATACAGGGGCTACCGGTACCGAGTCAATGTGGAGGAGGTTATATACTGGGGGCTACCAGTACAGAGTCAATGTGGAGGTTATATACAGGGGCTACCGGTACCGAGTCAATGTGGAGGCTGTATACAGGGGGTACCGGTACCGAGTCAATGTGGAGGCTATATACTGGGGCTACCGGTACCGAGTCAATGTGGAGGCTATATACAGGGGCTACCGGTACCGAGTCAATCTGGAGGCTGTATACAGGGGCTACCGGTACCGAGTCAATGTGGAGGTTATATACAGGGGCTACCGGTACCGAGTCAATGTGGAGGTTATATACAGGGGCTACCGGTACCGAGTCAATGTGGAGGTTATATACAGGGGCTACCGGTACCGAGTCAATGTGGAGGCTATATACAGGGGCTACCGGTACCGAGTCAATGTGGAGGCTATATACAGGGGCTACCGGTACCGAGTCAATGTGGAGGTTATATACAGGGGCTACCGGTACCGAGTCAATGTGGAGGCTATATACAGGGGCTACCGGTACCGAGTCAATGTGGAGGCTGTATACAGGGGCTACCGGTACCGAGTCAATGTGGAGGCTGTATACAGGGGCTACCGGTACCGAGTCAATGTGGAGGCTGTATACAGGGGCTACCGGTACCGAGTCAATGTGGAGGTTATATACAGGGGCTACCGGTACCGAGTCAATGTGGAGGCTATATACAGGGGCTACCGGTACCGAGTCAATGTGGAGGTTATATACAGGGGCTACCAGTACAGAGTCAATGTGGAGGTTATATACTGGGGCTACCGGTACAGAGTCAATGTGGAGGCTATATACAGGGGCTACCGGTACCGAGTCAATGTGGAGGTTATATACAGGGGCTACCGGTACCGAGTCAATGTGGAGGCTGTATACAGGGGCTACCGGTACGGAGTCAATGTGGAGGCTGTATACAGGGGCTACCGGTACCGAGTCAATGTGGAGGTTATATACAGGGGCTACCGGTACAGAGTCAATGTGGAGGCTGTATACAGGGGCTACCGGTACCGAGTCAATGTGGAGACTATATACAGGGGCTACCGGTACCGAGTCAATGTGGAGGCTGTATACAGGGGCTACCGGTACCGAGTCAATGTGGAGGCTGTATACAGGGGCTACCGGTACCGAGTCAATGTGGAGGTTATATACAGGGGCTACCGGTACAGAGTCAATATGGAGGCTATATACAGGGGCTACCGGAGAGTCAATAGGCTATATACAGGGGCTACCGGTACAGAGTCAATGTGGAGGCTATATACAGGGGCTACCAGTACAGAGTCAATGTGGAGGCTATATACAGGGGCTACCGGTACAGAGTCAATGTGGAGGCTGTATACAGGGGCTACCGGTACCGAGTCAATGTGGAGGTTATATACTGGGGCTACCAGTACAGAGTCAATGTGGAGGCTATATACAGGGGCTACCAGTACAGAGTCAATGTGGAGGCTATATACTGGGGCTACCAGTACAGAGTCAATGTGGAGGCTATATACAGGGGCTACCAGTACAGAGTCAATGTGGAGGCTATATACAGGGGGTACCAGTACAGAGTCAATGTGGAGGCTATATACAGGGGCTACCAGTACAGAGTCAATGTGGAGGCTATATACAGGGGGTACCAGTACAGAGTCAATGTGGAGGCTATATACAGGGGGTACCGGTACAGAGTCAATGTGGAGGCTATATACAGGTGGTACCGGTACAGAGTCAATGTGGAGGCTATATAAAGGGGGTACCGGTACAGAGTCAATGTGGAGGCTATATACATGGGGGTACCGGTACCGAGTCAATGTGGAGGCTATATACAGGTGGTACCGGTACAGAGTCAATGTGGAGGCTATATAAAGGGGGTACCGGTACAGAGTCAATGTGGAGCCTATATACAGGGGGGTACCAGTAGAGTCAATGTGGAGGCTATATACAGGGGGTACCGGTACAGAGTTAATGTGGAGGTTATATACAGGGGGTACCGGTACAGAGTCAATGTGGAGGCTATATACAGGTGGTACCGGTACAGAGTCAATGTGGAGGCTATATAAAGGGGGTACCGGTACAGAGTCAATGTGGAGGCTATATACAGGTGGTACCGGTACAGAGTCAATGTGGAGGCTGTATACAGGGGCTACCGGTACCGAGTCAATGTGGAGGCTGTATACAGGGGCTACCGGTACCGAGTCAATGTGGAGGTTATATACAGGGGCTACCGGTACAGAGTCAATATGGAGGCTATATACAGGGGCTACCGGTACAGAGTCAATGTGGAGGCTATATACAGGGGCTACCGGTACAGAGTCAATGTGGAGGCTATATACAGGGGCTACCAGTACAGAGTCAATGTGGAGGCTATATACAGGGGCTACCGGTACAGAGTCAATGTGGAGGCTGTATACAGGGGCTACCGGTACCGAGTCAATGTGGAGGTTATATACTGGGGCTACCAGTACAGAGTCAATGTGGAGGCTATATACAGGGGCTACCGGTACCGAGTCAATGTGGAGGTTATATACTGGGGCTACCAGTACAGAGTCAATGTGGAGGCTATATACAGGGGCTACCGGTACCGAGTCAATGTGGAGGCTATATACAGGGGGTACCAGTACAGAGTCAATGTGGAGGCTATATACAGGGGCTACCAGTACAGAGTCAATGTGGAGGCTATATACAGGGGGTACCAGTACAGAGTCAATGTGGAGGCTATATACAGGGGGTACCGGTACCGAGTCAATGTGGAGGCTATATAAAGGGGGTACCGGTACAGAGTCAATGTGGAGCCTATATACAGGGGGGTACCAGTAGAGTCAATGTGGAGGCTATATACAGGGGGGTACCGGTACAGAGTCAATGTGGAGGCTATATACATGGGGGTACCGGTACCGAGTCAATGTGGAGGCTATATACAGGTGGTACCGGTACAGAGTCAATGTGGAGGCTATATAAAGGGGGTACCGGTACAGAGTCAATGTGGAGCCTATATACAGGGGGGTACCAGTAGAGTCAATGTGGAGGCTATATACAGGGGGTACCGGTACAGAGTTAATGTGGAGGTTATATACAGGGGGTACCGGTACAGAGTCAATGTGGAGGCTATATACAGGTGGTACCGGTACAGAGTCAATGTGGAGGCTATATAAAGGGGGTACCGGTACAGAGTCAATGTGGAGCCTATATACAGGGGGTACCAGTAGAGTCAATGTGGAGGCTATATACAGGGGGTACCGGTACAGAGTTAATGTGGAGGTTATATACAGGGGGTACCGGTACAGAGTCAATGTGGAGGTTATATTCAGGGGGTACCGGTACCGAGTCAATGTGCTGGGGTACAGGATAGTCGAGGTAATTTGTAAGATGACTATGCATTGATACTAAACAGTGGGTAGGAGCAGTGTAAAAACAATGTAGATAGTCAGGGTGGCCATATGAATAGTTGTTCAGCAGGTTTATGGCTCGGGGGTAGAAGCTGGTAAGGAGCCTTTTGGTCCCAGACTTGGTGCTCCAGTATTGCTTGCCGTGCGGTAGCAGAGAGAACAGTCTATGACTTGGGTGACCGAAGGGAATTTGGCAGTTCTAACAGTCAGTTTCTTGATGGGCACATGACACAAACGTGTCTCGGAGCTCTACGGCTTGGTTTTTGCTCTGACAAGCGTTGTCAACTGTGGGAGCTTATATAGACAGGTGTGTGACTTCCCAAATCATGTCCAATCATATGAATTTACCACAGGTGGACAATCAAGTTGTTGAAATATCTCAAGGATGATCAGTGGAAACAAGGATGTACCTGAGCTCAATTTAGAGGAAAAGAGGTCAAATAGAGCAAGAAGTAGAGTCAAATGCTTCTTTTTTAATTTGATAGAAAACCTGAGAAATACATACATATATTACATTACATAATAAAAAAGAATATTTACATGCTTTTATTTTTTCCATTGGAAATGCTAGAAATGTCACTCAACTAGTAAGTCATATTGTGTAACAGATACTGACTTTGTACATTTAAAAAACAACTTTCTACGTGCCATTCAACAGTGTAAACATATATTTAGGCTGTCTTCAGGCAGTCTTCAGGCAGTCTTCAGGCAGTCTTTAGGCAGTCTTCAGGCTGTCTTCAGGCAGTCTTCAGGCAGTCTTTAGGCAGTCTTTAGGCAGTCTTCAGGCTGTCTTCAGGCAGTCTTTAGGCAGTCTTCAGGTAGTCTTTAGGCAGTCTTTAGGCAGTCTTTAGGCAGTCTTCAGGCAGTTTTCAGGCAGTCTTCAGGCAGTCTTTAGGCAGTCTTCATGCAGTCTTTAGGCAGTCTTTAGGCAGTCTTCAGGCAGTTTTCAGGCAGTCTTCAGGCAGTCTTTAGGCAGTCTTCAGGCAGTCTTTAGGCAGTCTTTAGGCAGTCTGTAGGCAGTCTTTAGGCAGTCTTCAGGCAGTCTTTAGGCAGTCTTCAGGCAGTTTTCAGGCAGTTTTCAGGCAGTCTTCAGGCAGTCTTTAGGCAGTCTTTAGGCAGTCTTTAGGAAGTCTTCAGGCAGTCTTCAGGCAGTCTTTAGGCAGTCTTCAGGCAGTCTTTAGGCAGTCTTCAGGCAGTTTTCAGGCAGTTTTCAGGCAGTCTTCAGGCAGTCTTCGGGCAGTCTTTAGGCAGTCTTTAGGCAGTCTTCAGGCAGTCTTCAGACAGTTTTCAGGCAGTTTTCAGGCAGTCTTCAGGCAGTTTTCAGGCAGTCTTTGGGCAGTCTTCAGGCAGTTTTCAGGCAGTCTTCAGGCAGTCTTTAGGCAGTCTTCAGGCAGTCTTTAGGCAGTCTTTAGGCCGTCTTCAGGTAGTCTTTAGGCAGTTTTCAGGCAGTCTTTAGGCAGTCTTCAGGTAGTCTTTAGGCAGTCTTTAGGCAGTCTTCAGGTAGTCTTCAGGCAGTCTTTAGGCAGTCTTCAGGTAGTCTTCAGGCAGTCTTCAGGCAGTCTTTAGGCAGTCTTTAGGCAGTCTTTAGGCAGTCTTCAGGCAGTCTTCAGTTCACTGCACACTCCTGAAAGGAAAAACAATCATTATCCATATATCATTAGTACATATATCATTAGTACATATATCATTAGTACATATATCAGTAATACATATATAATGTACATATTGTAATATACATATTACTGATATAATGCTGATGTACTGATATAATACTGATATAATGATGTACTGATATAGTACTGATATAATACTGACATACTGATATAATACTGATATAATGATATACTGATATAGTACTGATATACTAGTGATGTACTGATATCATATTGAAATACTGATATAATAATGAAATACTGATATAATACTGATGTACTGATATAATACTGAAATAATGATATAATACTGATGTACTGATATAATACTGAAATACCGATGTAATACTGATGTACTGATATAGTACTGATGTAATACTGATGTACTGATATAATGCTGAAATACTGATGTAATACTGATGTACTGATATAATATGGTAAATACTGATAGAATACTGATGTACTGATATAATATGGAAATACTGATGTAATACTGATGTACTGAGTATTGCTCTGTTGAGAAAGATGCATATGGATCAGTTAGTGTGTATTGAATCTGTAATGAAGTCTGCATATGTTGTCCTCACCTGTGTTTTTTCATTATTTTCTCAATGGTTTTCTTGGCAAATGGAGCCTCTGGATTCAGACACTTTTTCCCTTTTCCGTTCTTCAGAGTGACACTGAATATACAAGGAGAGAGAGACTACTGTTAGAAGTTAGCCTTCACCACTTTCCAACTGAGCATATAGAGAAATAATATTATCCTACTAGCAGGTGTACAAATAAATAGCAACATTTACCATTGTGTCCATCTACTGAGCTGGTCACAATATGCACTGATATTAATATGGTACAGACAGACAGACAGACAGACAGACAGACAGACAGACAGACAGACAGACAGACAGACAGACAGACTTCTTACATGATCTCCATGTTCCTGCAGGAGTGGCTGGAGGTGTACACCTCGAGCTTCTCAATGTGACGAGATTTAACGTGGTTCACCAGTCCATTCAGACACAGGCACCGAGCTTTAGAATGACCCACCTGGCCTGGAGATGACAAGAAAGGTTTATGGCAGGTTTGGTTATGGCATTATTGCAGCTAAGAACTAAACTCTTCAGTCAGAAATCAAACCTATTGTTTTACTACACATCTCCCAGGCTTTGCAAGTCAATTCATATGCTACAGATTTCTAATAAAGATGTCAACGATATTAGAAATATAATTGAAGATATTTCAGAGATGTTACCTTCAACATTGACCAGGAGCAGACAGGCCAGGAAGCTGATGAGGACCGTTGATGTCATCGTGTTGGTCATGGATACTGCTTCTTCAGTTTCTTTCAGAGTCTGGATGGACAGCTCAGTCAAGTGATGAACGTTGTGAAAGGAGGAGAGAAGTGATAGAAGTTGTGAATGGAGGAGAGCTTGGCTTGTATTTATACTGAATTCCTTGCCCTCTCTGGCAGTCATCCAATGAGAGTGGGAGGAAGATGAAAGCGGGAGTTTTTCCCTTTTCCCTGCTTCTCCTTTCACACTAGACATCTTGTTTCTCAGAAACACTCTCTGACAGTAGACCAGGAGGCATGTTGAAGGCAGGGGGAAACAGCCTCTCTGACAGTAGACCAGGAGGCATGTTGAAGGCAGGGGGAAACAGCCTCTCTGACAGGGAACCAGGAGGCATGTTGAAGGCAGGGGGAAACAGCCTCTCTGACAGTAGACCAGGAGGCATGTTGAAGGCAGGGGGAAACAGCCTCTCTGACAGTAGACCAGGAGGCATGTTGAAGGCAGGGGGAAACAGCCTCTCTGACAGTAGACCAGGAGGCATGTTGAAGGCAGGGGGAAACAGCCTCTCTGACAGTAGACCAGGAGGCATGTTGAAGGCAGGGGGAAACAGCCTCTCTGACAGGGAACCAGGAGGCATGTTGAAGGCAGGGGGAAACAGCCTCTCTGACAGGGAACCAGGAGGCATGTTGAAGGCAGGGGGAAACAGCCTCTCTGACAGTAGACCAGGAGGCATGTTGAAGGCAGGGGGAAACAGCCTCTCTGACAGGGAACCAGGAGGCATGTTGAGACCAGGAGGCAGGAGGCATGTTGAAGGCAGGGGGAAACAGCCTCTCTGACAGTAGACCAGGAGGCATGTTGAAGGCAGGGGGAAACAGCCTCTCTGACAGTAGACCAGGAGGCATGTTGAAGGCAGGGGGAAACAGCCTCTCTGACAGTAGACCAGGAGGCATGTTGAAGGCAGGGGGAAACAGCCTCTCTGACAGGGAACCAGGAGGCATGTTGAAGGCAGGGGGAAACAGCCTCTCTGACAGTAGACCAGGAGGGATGTTGAAGGCAAACAGCCTCTCTGACAGTAGACCAGGAGGGATGTTGAAGGCAGGGGGAAACAGCCTCTCTGACAGTAGACCAGGAGGGATGTTGAAGGCAGGGGAAACAGCCTCTCTGACAGTAGACCAGGAGGCATGTTGAAGGCAGGGGAAACAGCCTCTCTGACAGGGAACCAGGAGGGATGTTGAGGAGGCATGTTGAAGGGAACCAGGAGGCATGTTGAAGGCACAGCCTCTCTGACAGTAGACCAGGAGGCATGTTGAAGGCAGGGCCTCTCTGACAGGGAACCAGGAGGCATGTTGAAGGCAGGGGGAAACAGCCTCTCTGAGCCAGGAGGGATGTTGAAGGCTCTGACAGTAGACCAGGAGGCATGTTGAAGGCAGGGGGAAACAGCCTCTCTGACAGTAGACCAGGAGGCATGTTGAAGGCAGGGGAAACAGCCTCTCTGACAGTAGACCAGGAGGCATGTTGAAGGCAGGGGGAAACAGCCTCTCTGACAGTAGACCAGGAGGCATGTTGAAGGCAGGGGAAACAGCCTCTCTGTTGTTGAAGGCAGGGGGAAACAGCCTCTCTGACAGTAGACCAGGAGGCATGTTGAAGGCAGGGGGAAACAGCCTCTCTGACAGTAGACCAGGAGGCATGTTGAAGGCAGGGGGAAACAGCCTCTCTGACAGTAGACCAGGAGGCATGTTGAAGGCAGGGGGAAACAGCCTCTCTGACAGGGAATGACCTACTCCATAACCGTACAGGGTTTGAATTACGGGGGGTTACATAATAGAAATATCAATGTGAGCCCCCTCCATATTGCCACCATCAAAACTCAATGTATAGATCGAACCCTTTTCCCATAAAATATCTAAACAGTAAAAGGGAAGCATGTTGGAGGCATGATATGATCCAAGCTGTCTGAGCAGCACTGAAGAGGACCTTGCATTGCATGACCAAATCCTCCCTGATATTCTGTTGAATGAGAGACAACTATACATTTTCCTGAGAACTCAAAAGACGAATCTCATGTGCAAATACATTCTGGCTATGTAAAAATGTAAAAATAATCCTTATCAAATGTACACTATGCAGGGAGTTGGTAACAGCTCCCCAGTAGCTGTACAATATAACACAAATACCATAAAACAAATGCAATATTGTGTTTGTGTTAGTAGAGTCTGAATAATGGATAAAAGTACAAGGTTCATTGTATCAATCTGGTATATTTATAACATGAATTGATTCACCTAATCAATAAGAGGACTGTGTTAATTGTAGACTACTGTAGAATAACTGACTGGGAGACAAGCAGATTCTGTGGAAAGGTTCCCGTTTCCAGGAAAGAAGTTTAGGTGTCCTTTGAAAAAAAGGCCAAATGAAAGTGAAAGTGAACTTGAATACAGGCCGAGTTCCCTCCTGATTGAAGGAATGTAGTTTCAGTTCTGGACTTTCCCTTTCACCTCTAACATCTGGTCGGTTTAAATCAAAATCAAATCAATCTTTGTTTGTCACATGCGCCGAATACAACAAGTATAGACCTTACCGTGAAATGTTTACTTTACAAGCCCTTTTTTTCCAATACCTCACAAAGATGGGCACTGATTGGTGTATCAATACACCCAGTCACTACAAAGATACAGTCGCAACTTCCTAACTCAGTTGCCAAAGAGGAAGTAATCCGCTCAGGGATTTCCCCATGAGGCTAATGGTGATTTTAAAACAGTAACAGAGTTGAATGGCCGTGATAGGAGAAAACTGAGGATGGATCAACGGCATAGTTACTCCACAATACTAACCTAAATGACAGAGTGAAAAGAAGAATGTCTGTACAGAATAAAATATGTTCCAAAAGATGCATCCTGTTTTCAACAAGGCACTAAAGTAAAACTGCCAAAAATGGGGCAAAGAAACAAACTTTTTTGTCCTAAAAAAAAAAGAAGGTATATTTGGCGCAAATACAAGACATCACTGAGTGTCACTCTTCATATTTTCAAGCATGGTGGTGGCTGCATCATGTTATGGGTATGCTTGTCATCGGCAAGGATGTCAAATGAAACGGAATAAAGCAAAGCACAGGCAAAATCCTAGTGGAAAACCTGTTTCAGTCTGCTTTCCACCAGACACTGGGAGACACATTCACCTTTCAGCAGGACAATAGCCTAAAACACAAGGCCAAATGTACACTGGAGTTTCTTACCAAGACGACATTGAATGTTCCTCAGTGGTCTAGTTACAGTTTTCTTATTTATCATTCATTTCTACTGGCCGCGAAATAATCATCTGAAACACAGCAAAGGCGTCCAACAAATTTGTAGTCACAAGCTTGATGTAGTCATTCCGTGTGAATATGGGACCAACTACTTTACTTTCTACTACTTTAATACACACATAAGTGAATTTGTCCCAAAACTTTCGGTCTCCTAAAATGAGGGGGGTCTATGTACAAAAAGTGTTGTAATTTACTGAGGAAGTACAGTTCCCACTCAGCCCAGTCAAAACTGTTCGCTGCTCTGGCTCCCCAATGGTGGAACACACTCCCTCACGACGCCAGGACAGCGGAGTCAATCACCACCTTCCGGAGACACCTGAAACCCCACCTCTTTAAGGAACACCTAGGATAGGATAAAGTAATCCTTCTCACCCCCCTTAAAAGATTTAGATGCACTATTGTAAAGTGGCTGTTCCACTGGGTGTCATAAGGTGAATGCACCAATTTGTAAGTCGCTCTGGATAAGAGCGTCTGCTAAATGACTTAAATGTAAATGTAAATGTAATGTAAATGTAATGTAAATGTAATGTAAATGTAAATGTAAATGTAATGTAAATGTAAATGTAAATGTAATGTAAATGTAATGTAAATGTAATGTAATGTAATGTAAATGTAATGTAAATGTAATGTAAATGTAAATGTAAATGTAATGTAAATGTAATGTAAATGTAAATGTAAATGTAATGTAAATGTAATGTAAATGTAATGTAAATGTAAATGTAAATGTAATGTAAATGTAATGTAAATGTAATGTAATGTAAATGTAAATGTAATGTAAATGTAATGTAAATGTAATGTAAATGTAATTTCTAAACGGTTATATGTATATATAAAAAATACCCTCAAATTAAAGCTGACAGTCTGCACTTTAAACTCACAGTCATTGTATCATTTAATATCCAAAGTGCTGGAGCACAGAGACAGAACAACATGAAAACATTCACTGTCCCATTACTTTTTTGGAGCTCACTGTATTTGTCCTTTGCACTCCTCCAGGGATACCAGATCCTGGAGTTTTAGGTTGGCTCAGAGGGAATTCCTTCGTGATCGTCAGGGATCGTAGGAAATATGTTTTATGTAGTTGATTTAATGCACCAGATTGAAGACATCAGTGAGAAGGTAGAAGAAGTCTGTGAGGTAGACCTTTGAGAAGTGAAACTACTCTCCTTTGATTCCTCAGACTGTTTTTCCTTTACTTCTATTTTTACTTGGTCCTCTGCCACACAAGCCTGTTGGGTGTTACAGACACACAAGGACACCACTGCTTTCCTTGAAATCAAACCATTTCCTTACTATCCCATTTAGCTATGTTGTTGATTCATCCTCAGTTCTCTCCTTTCACAGCCATTCAACTCTGTAACTGTTTTAAAGTCACCATTGGCCTCGTGGTGAAATCCCTGAGTGGTTTCCTTCCTCTTTCTCAACTGAGTTAGGAAGGACGTCTGTATCTTTGTAGGGACCGGGTGTATTCATACACCATCCAAAGTGTAATTAATATCTTCCCCAGGCTCAAAGGGATATTCAGCGTCTGCTTTTTATTTATTTTTACCAATCGGTGCCCTTCTTTGCGAGGCTTTGAAAAACCACCGTTATTCATCAGTAACCACATACATACAGGGCCTTCAGAAAGTACTCACACCCCTTGACTTTTTCCAAAATGGATGTTGCACAGACTCATCCTGTGTTAAATAATAGGGGTTAACATGATGTTTGAATGACTACTCCATCTCTGTACCCCACACATACAAGTATCTGTAAGGTCCCTCAGTAAAGCAGTGAATTTCAAGCACAGATTCAATCACAAAGACCACTAATGCTTTAATGACTTCCTCAGCTCAAGTGGATCTGTTCATTTAAAAGCCCCCTTTTCTGGTCCCTCACCACCGACCAAAGGCCACATCTCGGCCACCAAACCAGTTAAAGGAGGGGGGAACTAACGTCTGCTGTCCGTGTGTCAGAGGCCTGGTCCCTCACCACCGACCAAAGGCCACATCTCGGCCACCAAACCGGTTAAAGGAGGGGGGAACTAACGTCTGCTGTCCGTGTGTCAGAGGCCTGGTGCCTCACCGCTCGACCAAAGTGTTTGTGCGCGTGCCTCAAAGTAATCTAATTTTAGCACATGCCTTTTCATGGTGGAAGGCAGTCAGAGATTTCAGACTAGATACCAAAATTGAGCAAATTTCCACTAAAATAATGTTTATGTAATCTTCCTTATTTGATTGACCATCCCGTCCCCTTACTGGGTAAACTGGTATCTACTGACAAATGAAAGTGCCTATACCAATTACCCCACCGAAGACATTCTCTAAAAAAAAGTGTACTCTGTCATAACAGACTTCATATGGGCAAATAAAACTCATAGAACTAAAAGGAATGTTTTACATCTCCACTGAGGGTGGTTTTAACCTTCCTAAGTCTGCGGGTGGTTTTAACCTTCCTAAGTCTGAGGGTGGTTTTAACCTTCCGAAGTCTGAGGGTGGTTTTAACCTTCCTAAGTCTGAGGGTGGTTTTAACCTTCCTAAGTCTGAGGGTGGTTTTAACCTTCCTAAGTCTGAGGGTGGTTTTAACCTTCCTAAGTCTGAGGGTGGTTTTAACCTTCCTAAGTCTGCGGGTGGTTTTAACCTTCCTAAGTCTGAGGGTGGTTTTAACCTTCCTAAGTCTGAAGGTGGTTTTAACCTCCCTAAGTCTGAGGGTGGTTTTAACCTTCCTAAGTCTGAGGGTGGTTTTAACCTTCCTAAGTCTGCGGGTGGTTTTAACCTTCCGAAGTCTGAGGGTGGATTTAACCTTCCTAAGTCTGAGGGTGGTTTTAACCTTCCTAAGTCTGAAGGTGGTTTTAACCTCCCTAAGTCTGAGGGTGGTTTTAACCTTCCTAAGTCTGAGGGTGGTTTTAACCTTCCTAAGTCTGCGTCTGAGTGGTTTTAACCTTCCTAAGTCTGAGGGTGGTTTTAGTCTGAGGGTGGATTTAACCTTCCTAAGTCTGAGGATGGTTTTAACCTTCCTAAGTCTGAGGGTGGTTTAAACCTTCCTGAGTCTGAGGGTGGTTTTAACCTTCCAAAGTCTGAGGGTGGTTTTAACCTTCCTAAGTCTGAAGGTGGTTTTAACCTCCCTAAGTCTGAGGGTGGTTTTAACCTTCCTAAGTCTGAGGGTGGTTTTAACCTCCCTAAGTCTGAGGGTGGTTTTAACCTTCCTAAGTCTGAGGGTGGTTTTAACCTTCCTAAGTCTGAGGGTGGTTTAAACCTTCCTAAGTGTGAGGGTGGTTTTAACCTTCCAAAGTCTGAGGGTGGTTTTAACCTTCCTAAGTCTGAAGGTGGTTTTAACCTCCCTAAGTCTGAGGGTGGTTTTAACATTCCTAAGTCTGAGGGTGGTTTTAACCTTCCTAAGTCTGAGGGTGATTTTAACCTTCCTAAGTCAGGGGGTGGTTTTAACCTTCCTAAGTCTGAGGGTGGTTTTATCCTTCCTAAATCTGAGGGTGGTTTAACCTTCCTATGTCTGAGGGTGGTTTTAACCTTCCTAAGTCTGAGGGTGGTTTTAACCTTCCTAAGTCTGAGGGTGGTTTTAACCTCCCTAAGTCTGAGGGGGGTTTTAACCTTCCTAAGTCTGAGGGTGGTTTTAACCTTCCAAAGTCTGAGGGTGGCTTTAACATTCCTAAGTCTGAGGGTGGTTTTAACCTTCCTAAGTCTGAGGGTGGTTTTAACCTTCCTAAGTCTGAGGGTGGTTTTAACCTTCCTAAGTCTGAGGGTGGTTTTAACCTTCCTAAGTCTGAGGGTGGTTTTAACCTTCCTAAGTCTGAGGGTGGTTTTAACCTTCCTAAGTCTGAGGGTGGTTTTAACCTTCCTAAGTCTGAGGGTGGTTTTAACCTTCCTAAGTCTGAGGGTGGTTTTAACCTTCCTAAGTCTGAGGGTGGTTTTAACCTCCCTAAGTCTGAGGGTGGTTTTAACCTTCCTAAATCTGAGGGTGGTTTTAACGAAATTATAGATAACTAAAATGTTCCCTTTATCCAGTAAAAACACATGCAAGAGACAAAAAATCACAAATTCTACAGCACAACAACAGAGTGATGTCTTAATTGTAAAACTAACAATGACTCAATAACCCATGCCTTCTGGGAACGCAATCAAGTCCAGGAAGTTATGGGCGGAGTTAGAATGTTGGCTGTTAGAAGTATTACAATGTAAATGTAAGGTCTGCATATTTCAAGACATTATATGAGGGGGCGGTGAGATGCCCGACGGGTTGGACGACACTCTTCTAGTCAATTGTCATGAAAAAACATATACTTAAAAACTGAGAACAGGTGGGTCTGGACAGGTAGGTCTGGACAGGTGGGTCTGGACAGGTGGGTCTGGACAGGTGGGTCTGGACAGGTGGGTCTGGACAGGTGGGTCTGGGTATGTTATCTTTTGTATATTTTGTTTTGTGTTGTTTAAAATAAAATTAAAATAACAATAACAATAAATGAGAGTGGTGCTCTAACAACAATTATTATGTAGTCAAACTTTGACCAACAAATAGGAACCCAGTAGCTTAGACTTGATGTCCATTTTGAAACAGGAATAGAATGAATGGTCATTGACCCAGTCCTCCTGACCCAGTCCCCCTGACCCAATCCTCCTGACCCAGTCCCCCTGACCCAGTCCTCCTGACCCAGTCCCCCTGACCCAGTCCTCCTGACCCAGTCCCCCTGACCCAGTCCTCCTGACCCAGTCCCCCTGACCCAGTCCCCCTGACCCAGTCCCCCTGACCCAGTCCTCCTGACCCAGTCCTCCTGACCCAGTCCCCCTGACCCAGTCCTCCTGACCCAGTCCCCCTGACCCAGTCCTCCTGACCCAGTCCCCCTGTCCCAGTCCCACTGACCCAGTCCTCCTGACCCAGTCCCCCTGACCCAGTCCTCCTGACCCAGTCCCACTGACCCAGTCCCCCTGTCCCAGTTCACCTGACCCAGTCCTCCTGACCCAGTCCCCCTAACCCAGTCCTCCTGACTCAGTCCCCCTGTCCCCTGACCCAGTCCCCCTGACCCAGTCCCCTGACCCAGTCCCCAGCCCAGAGCGCCAAACAGAATAGTTAGTGGGTTCGTAGTGGCCTAGCATGTATAATAATATGAATATTAATCATAATTTACAGTAACATACCGTAATACTGCTTAGCAGAAACGTTTAGCCAAAAGATAACATTTCACCATTTTACCTCCCTGACCCAGCCTAGGGCCTAGGATAGACATCTGTAACCACTGGCTCTGACTGACTGGCTCTCTGGCTCTGACTGACTGGCTCTCTGGCTCTGACTGACTGGCTCTCTGGCTCTGACTGACTGGCTCTCTGGCTCTGACTGGATGGCAGTGTTGTGTATTCCTCGATGCCCAAAAATGTACCAAGAAACTTTTAATTTTTTTATTTTCTATCTTTTGTCTCTCTCGTATTCCATAAAATGTCCTTCAATTCACAAGAGGCTGAATGTATCTCACTGGAGAAAGCATCCGAGCGAGCAAAACAGCCACCCTCTGTCTCTGTATACGTAGCACATCTATCTGATGCTGTCTGGTAATAAAGAGTATGACATTGTTGCAGTCCGTAGCATTGAATGCAAGGGAAGCCGGTGAACATATGACCTGCCTTCATAAAAAAAGTATCAAATAATAGCCAATCGGTGTTGAGCTAAACAGAGTGAGCTCAACTGTGATTGGTCGTGGCGCACCAACAACAACAAAAAATGTCAAGGGAAGCCCGTTTGGATTTGGCTTCAGACCAATCACATCACAAACCAAACATCATTATTGACAACAACAAAAAAACGTATTTTTGCATCTTGTCTTGTTGTTTTTCCTCCAGCCCTGGGTGTACAGACGCTCTGCTATCTGCATGGTGTGCTGCCAACCAATACCTAAAATGGAAGCGAACACACTTCAGACACACTCTTCAGAGGACCACAATGCAAATACACAATATATACAAAAGTATGTGGACACCTTCCAATTAGTGCATTTGGCTAGTTGAGCCACACCTGTTACTGACAGGTGTATAAATTTGAGCACACAGCCATGCAATCTCGATAGACCAATACTGGCAATATAATCGCCTTAATGAAGAGCTCAGTGACTTTCAACGTGGCACCGTAAATAGGATGCCACCTTTCCAACAAGTCAGTTAGCCTTGCTAGAGCTGCCCTGGTCAAATGTAAGTGCTGTTATTGTGAAGTGGAAATGTCTAGGAGCAACAACGGCTCAGACACGAAGTGGTAGGCCACACAAGCTCACAGAACGGGACCACCGAATGCTGAAGTGTGTAAAAGAATGTCTGTCCTCAGTTGTAACACTCACTAACAAGTTCCAAATTGCCTCTGGAAGCAACGTCAGCACAATAACTCTTTGTCGGAAGCTTTATGAAATGGGTTTCCATGGCCAAGCACACAAGCATAAGATCACCATGCCAATCGTCGGCTCGAGTGGAGTAAAGCTCACCGCCATTGGACTCTGGAGCAGTGGAAACGCGTTCTCTGGAGTGATGCATCATGCTTCACCATCTGGCAGTCCGATGGACGAATCTGGGTTTGGCGGATGCCAGGACAACGCTACCTGCCCCAATGCATAGTGCCAACTGTAAAGTTTGGTGGAGGAGGAATAATGGTCTGGGGCTGTTTTTCATGGTTTGGGCTAGGACCCGTAGTTCCACTGAAGGGAAATCTTAACGCCACAGCATAACAATGACATTCTAGACGATTCTGTGCTTCCAACCTTGTGGCACAAGATTGGGGAAGGCTCTTTCCTGTTTCAGCATGACAATGTGCCCGAGGTTGGTGTGGAAGAACTTGACTGGCCTGCACAGAGCCCTGACATCAACCCCATTGAACACCTTTGGGATGAATGGGAACGCGGACTGCTAGCCAGGCCTAATCACCCAACATCAATGCCTGACCTCACTAATCCTCGTGGCTGAATGGATGCAAGTCCCAGTAGCAATGTTCCAACATCTGGTGGAAAGCCTTCCCAGAAGAGTGGAGGCTATTATAGCAGCGAAGGGGGGACCGACTCCATATTAATGCCCATGATTTTGGAATGAGATGTTTGACAAGCAGGTGTCCACATACTTTTGGTAACATAGTGTAAGTTGCAATAATTTTATTACAACCATCACCATCACTCATTCATATATCTTTATGGACATATTATTTATCCCTTTACACTTGTGTGTATAAGGTAGTAGTTTTGGAATTGTTAGCTAGATTACTCGTTGGTTATTACTGCATTGTCGGACCTAGAAGCACAAGCATTTCGCTACACTCGCATTAACATCTGCTAACCGTGTGTATGTGACAAATAAAATTGGATTTGATTTGAACCTTGATGATAGTAAATACAGTGTATACACTTCTGCTGAATTGTGTAGTTATTTAGCAGATATCTTGAAGAAGGTTTAACCTTCAATGATCACGATACCTGCTGGCCATAGCCGTATATGTAAGAGATAAACAATTCCACAATGTGTTAGCGGGGCACAACTAACTTTCCACAGAGTTGCATTATTTTCCAGAGAACACATAGAGCCTCGAGTTAATTATCCCTTTTATAACAAGGTTATCGTTTAACACATTTGTCACAAGAAATGTGTTCTCATTTGTTGGTAGAAATTTGTTCAACATCCACTGAAGTAAGTTAGCTAGCAAGTTAACTAGATAGCTACAGTAGCTAGTTCCCTTGGTAACCAAACCATCAGGTACTAACTTGCTATTATTAAAATCGAATTCAACAATGTTTTCTATTTGACTTTTTTCTTTCAAAAGCAGCTCAAACATAGAACGTGTATTTTATTTAACCTTTATTTTATCAGGGAGTCATACTGAGACCAAGGTCTCTTTTACAGATGAGCCCTGAATTACATATTAATGCCTGAAAATACACATATCAAGACATAAATACAAAATGCACAAAGAAAGAAAAACAAACCCATTCATCAGTAATTTGGTCCTCAACCAGCTTTCTGAATGGCCCCTAGAGGCACCAAAATATCACATTCCTCAGTAATATGGTCCTCAACCAGCTTTCTGAATGGCCCCTAGAGGCACCAAAATATCACATTCCTCAGTAATATGGTCCTCAACCAGCTTTCTGAATGGCCCCTAGAGGCACCAAAGCATCACATTCATCAGTAATTTGGTCCTCAACCAGCTTTCTGAATGGCCCCTAGAGGCACCAAAACATCACATTCATCAGTAATTTGGTCCTCAACCAGCTTTCTGAATGGCCCCTAGAGGCACCAAAACATCACATTCATCAGTAATATGGTCCTCAACCAGCTTTCTGAATGGCCCCTAGAGGCACCAAAACATCACATTCATCAGTAATATGGTCCTCAAGCAGCTTTCTGAATGGCCCCTAGAGGCACCAAAACATCACATTCATCAGTAATATGGTCCTCAAGCAGCTTTCTGAATGGCCCCTAGAGGCACCAAAACATCACATTCATCAGTAATATGGTCCTCAACCAGCTTTCTGAATGGCCCCTAGAGGCACCAAAACATCACATTCATCAGTAATATGGTCCTCAAGCAGCTTTCTGAATGGCCCCTAGAGGCACCAAAACATCACATTCATCAGTAATATGGTCCTCAACCAGCTTTCTGAATGGCCCCTAGAGGCACCAAAACATCACATTCATCAGTAATATGGTCCTCAACCAGCTTTCTGAATGGCCCCTAGAGGCACCAAAACATCACATTCATCAGTAATATGGTCCTCAAGCAGCTTTCTGAATGGCCCCTAGAGGCACCAAAACATCACATTCATCAGTAATATGGTCCTCAAGCAGCTTTCTGAATGGCCCCTAGAGGCACCAAAACATCACATTCATCAGTAATATGGTCCTCAAGCTGCTTTCTGAATGGCCCCTAGAGGCACCAAAACATCACATTCATCAGTAATATGGTCCTCAACCAGCTTTCTAAATGGCCCCTAGAGGCACCAAAACATCACATTCATCAGTAATATGGTCCTCAACCAGCTTTCTGAATGGCCCCTAGAGGCACCAAAACATCACATTCATCAGTAATATGGTCCTCAACCAGCTTTCTGAATGGCCCCTAGAGGCACCAAAACATCACATTCATCAGTAATATGGTCCTCAACCAGCTTTCTGAATGGCCCCTAGAGGCACCAAAACATCACATTCATCAGTAATATGGTCCTCAACCAGCTTTCTAAATGGCCCCTAGAGGCACCAAAACATCACATTCATCAGTAATATGGTCCTCAACCAGCTTTCTGAATGGCCCCTAGAGGCACCAAAACATCACATTCATCAGTAATATGGTCCTCAAGCAGCTTTCTGAATGGCCCCTAGAGGCACCAAAACATCACATTCATCAGTAATATGGTCCTCAACCAGCTTTCTGAATGGCCCCTAGAGGCACCAAAACATCACATTGAACAACATTTTGAGGACTTCATAGCCATTGAATTATACCATTCATTCTCGATATGGTAAAGAGGTCAATGGAACGCAGACCGTAGGTGAAGAAAGACGCCAGATTGGCGCATATTCAACCAGTCTTATCTAACAAAGTGAATATTCATCAAATCCGTCTTGATTGAGGTATTGTAACAAGCACACAACAATGTGGTTACTACAGTCAGATTGGTATCTATTTGGCTGTGTTTGGTGCATAACATTTAGAAGTAGGCCCTTTTCAGGTTCAGAATAAGTGACTACTAAATGCTCCTGTTCGTATAAACTAGTAGCTAGAGAAATCTATGGTAGTAAAAGTCATTTTTTAACTAATGCAGTTGATTGGTGACTATAACATGAACATGTATTTGGGGAGTGACATCTAAACAGCATTATAGTCCGGGTTTTACCTCAACATAGTGTGAAATACACATACAACAAACTAAATGTAGGCTAATTCTGCTGGGGGTCAATGAGGAGATTCACCATCTTTCCCCCAGGCGTTTCCATGGCATTTCCATTGTTTTCAGCGAGTTCCATTGACCTCTTTGCCTCAATGGGAAATAATGCACTTTGTCGAATGACCTTCAAGCCAATCAGAAATGAGTATTCAACAATACCATGGTATAAATACACACACAGTGAGCTCCAATTTTGTAGTTGTTTTGGCTCTGTAGTCCAGCTCTTTAGATTTGAAATTATACAATGACTATGAAGGTCAAATTTAGTCTGTCAGCTTTAATTTGAGTGTATTTATATCCTTATTGGACGAACTTGTTTAGAAATTACAGCACTTTATGTACATGGTCCCCCCCATTTTAGGGGACAACAGTTTTGGGATAAACTAAATGATATGTGCATTGAAAAGTAGTCAAATGTTTAGTATTTGGTCCCATATTCTGAGGACACAATGATAACATCAAGCTCGTGAATCTACAAACGTGTTGGATGCATTTGCTGTTTGTTTTGGTTGTGTTTCAGATGAATTTTTGTGTCCGATAGAAATTCATGTTAAATGAATTCTTGTTTTCGAGTCACTTTTAGAATGTTTCTAAATACTACCATGTTAATGTGGATACTACCATGTTAATGTGGATACTACCATGTTAATGTGGATACTACCATATTAATGTGGATACTACCATATTAATGTGGATACTACCATGTTAATGTGGATACTACCATGTTAATGTGGATACTACCATATTAATGTGGATACTACCATGTTAATGTGGATACTACCATGTTAATGTGGATACTACCATGTTAATGTGGATACTACCATGTTAATGTGGATACTACCATGTTAATGTGGATACTACCATGTTAATGTGATACTACCATATTAATGTGGATACTACCATGTTAATGTGGATACTACCATGTTAATGTGGATACTACCATGTTAATGTGGATACTACCATATTAATGTGGATACTACCATATTAATGTGGATACTACCATATTAATGTTACTACCATGTTAATGTGGATACTACCATGTTAATGTGGATACTACCATATTAATGTGGATACTACCATGTTAATGTGGATACTACCATGTTAATGTGGATACTACCATGTTAATGTGGATACTACCATATTAATGTGGATACTACCATGTTAATGTGGATACTACCATATTAATGTGGATACTACCATATGAATGTGGATACTACCATGTTAATGTGGATACTACCATGTTAATGTGGATACTACAATTAATGTGGATACTACCATGTTAATGTGGATACTACCATATTAATGTGGATACTACCATGTTAATGTGGATACTACCATGTTAATGTGGATACTACCATGTTAATGTGGATACTACCATATTAATGTGGATACTACCATATGAATGTGGATACTACCATGTTAATGTGGATACTACCATGTTAATGTGGATACTACCATGTTAATGTGGATACTACCATGTTAATGTGGATACTACCATATTAATGTGGATACTACCATATTAATGTGGATACTACCATGTTAATGTGGATACTACCATGTTAATGTGGATACTACCATATTAATGTGGATACTACCATGTTAATGTGGATACTACCATGTTAATGTGGATACTACCATGTTAATGTGGATACTACCATGTTAATGTGGATACTACCATGTTAATGTGGATACTACCATGTTAATGTGGATACTACCATATTAATGTGGATACTACCATGTTAATGTGGATACTACCATATTAATGTGGATACTACCATGTTAATGTGGATACTACCATGTTAATGTGGATACTACCATGTTAATGTGGATACTACCATATTAATGTGGATACTACCATGTTAATGTGGATACTACCATATTAATGTGGATACTCATGTTAATGTGGATACTACCATGTTAATGTGGATACTACCATGTTAATGTGGATACTACCATATTAATGTGGATACTACCATATGAATGTGGATACTACCATGTTAATGTGGATACTACCATGTTAATGTGGATACTACCATATTAATGTGGATACTACCATGTTAATGTGGATACTACCATGTTAATGTGGATACTACCATATTAATGTGGATACTACCATGTTAATGTGGATACTACCATGTTAATGTGGATACTACCATGTTAATGTGGATACTACCATGTTAATGTGGATACTACCATGTTAATGTGGATACTACCATGTTAATGTGGATACTACCATATTAATGTGGATACTACCATGTTAATGTGGATACTACCATATTAATGTGGATACTACCATGTTAATGTGGATACTACCATGTTAATGTGGATACTACCATGTTAATGTGGATACTACCATATTTTTTTTAAATTTTTTTTTATTTCACCTTTATTTAACCAGGTAGGCTAGTTGAGAACAAGTTCTCATTTGCAACTGCGACCTGGCCAAGATAAAGCATAGCAGTGTGAACAGACAACACAGAGTTACACATGGAGTAAACAATTAACAAGTCAATAACACAGTAGAAAAAATGGGCAGTCTATATACAATGTGTGCAAAAGGCATGAGGAGGTAGGCGAATAATACAATTTTGCAGATTAACACTGGAGTGATACATGATCAGATGGTCATGTACAGGTAGAGGTATTGGTGTGCAAAAGAGCAGAAAAGTAAATAAATAAAAAAACAGTATAAAAACCATATGGGAATGAGGTAGGTGAAAAAGGGTGGGCTATTTACCTATAGACTATGTACAGCTGCAGCGATCGGTTAGCTGCTCGGATAGCTGATGTTTGAAGTTGGTGAGGGAGATAAAAGTCTCCGACTTCAGTGATTTTTGCAATTCGTTCCAGTCACAGGCAGCAGAGTACTGGAACGAAAGGAGGCCAAATGAGGTGTTGGCTTTAGGGATGATCAGTGAGATACACCTGCTGGAGCGCGTGCTACGGATGGGAGTTGCCATCGTGACCAGTGAACTGAGATAAGGCGGAGCTTTACCTAGCATGGACTTGTAGATGACCTGGAGCCAGTGGGTCTGGCGACGAATATGTAGCGAGGGCCAGCCGACTAGAGCATACAAGTCGCAGTGGTGGGTGGTATAAGGTGCTTTAGTGACAAAACGGATGGCACTGTGATAGACTGCATCCAGTTTGCTGAGTAGAGTGTTGGAAGCCATTTTGTAGATGACATCGCCGAAGTCGAGGATCGGTAGGATAGTCAGTTTTACTAGTGTAAGCTTGGCAGCGTGAGTGAAGGAGGCTTTGTTGCGGAAGAGAAAGCCGACTCTTGATTTGATTTTCGATTGGAGATGTTTGATGTGAGTCTGGAAGGAGAGTTTGCAGTCTAGCCAGACACCTAGGTACTTATAGATGTCCACATATTCAAGGTCGGAACCATCCAGGGTGGTGATGCCAGCCGGGCATGCGGGTGCAGGCAGCGATCGGTTGAAAAGCATGCATTTGGTTTTACTCGCGTTTAAGAGCAGTTGGAGGCCACGGAAGGAGTGCTGTATGGCATTGAATCTCGTTTGGAGGTTAGATAGTACAGTGTCCAATGACGGGCCGAAAGTATATAGAATGGTGTCGTCTGCGTAGAGGTGGATCAGGGAATCGCCCGCAGCCAGAGCAACATCATTGATATATACAGAGAAAAGAGTCGGCCCGAGAATTGAACCCTGTGGCACCCCCATAGAGACTGCCAGAGGACCGGACAGCATGCCCTCCGATTTGACACACTGAACTCTGTCTGCAAAGTAATTGGTGAACCAGGCAAGGCAGTCATCCGAAAAACCGAGGCTGTTGAGTCTGCCGATAAGAATATGGCGATTGACAGAGTCGAAAGCCTTGGCGAGGTCGATGAAGACGGCTGCACAGTACTGTCTTTTATCGATGGCGGTTATGATATCGTTTAGTACCTTGAGTGTGGCTGAACTGCACCCGTGACCGGCTCGGAAACCAGATTGCACAGCGGAGAAGGTACGGTGGGATTCGAGATGGTCAGTGACCTGTTTGTTGACTTGGCTTTCGAAGACCTTAGATAGGCAGGGCAGGATGGATATAGGAGAGTATCCATTAGCACAGTTAACACTGAATTAAGCCATTCTGACGATGAGAAGTGATCAGGACAGCCCCACTGGCATTAGCACAGTTAACACTGAATTAAGCCATTCTGACGATGAGAAGTGATCAGGACAGCCCCACTGGCATTAGCACAGTTAACACTGAATTAAGCCATTCTGACGATGAGAAGTGATCAGGACAGCCCCACTGGCATTAGCACAGTTAACACTGAATTAAGCCGTTCTGACGATGAGAAGTGATCAGGACAGCCCCACTGGCATTAGCACAGTTAACACTGAATTAAGCCGTTCTGACGATGAGAAGTGATCAGGACAGCCCCACTGGCATTAGCACAGTTAACACTGAATTAAGCCCTTCTGACGATGAGAAGTGATCAGGACAGCCCCACTGGCATTAGCACAGTTAACACTGAATTAAGCCATTCTGACGATGAGAAGTGATCAGGACAGCCCCACTGGCATTAGCACAGTTAACACTGAATTAAGCCATTCTGACGATGAGAAGTGATCAGGACAGCCCCACTGGCATTAGCACAGTTAACACTGACTTAAGCCGTTCTGACGATGAGAAGTGATCAGGACAAAGACAGTCTGATGAGGAGAAGAGGAGAGGACAGATTTTTAAGAAAATGACACATCTGTGGCTGTGTAATGTAACAATGAAGGCAATACTCTCTCTGTATATGTGTAGAGTAGAGTAGAGTAGAGTAGAGTAGAGTAGAGTAGAGTAGAGTAGAGTAGAGTAGAGTAGGGTAGGGTAGGGTAGGGTAGGGTAGGGTAGGGTAGGGTAGGGGTAGGGTAGGGTAGGCTACTGGGTGAAGGTACATCTGATACGCAGGTCCAGCTCCTGCCGGGCATCTACGGACAGAGCCTCGTTACGGTTTGGCTCTCCCAGCTCGTTCATGGCTGCCCAGATGTCCTTGTCGGTGATGGAGCTGAACTTGGCGCGGTATACGGTCCGCTCAAAGCCGTATGGACGGTTCATCACCTGCTCAATTGTTTTCTAACCTAGAGAGAGGGTGGGATAACATCAGCAGTGGCTGTGGAGAGAACACCATTGGGATTACCTCAAAGCAGATGTTCCCTCCCTCTTCGTTGCAGTCAAACCACAAAACCACGTAGTCACAACCCTTGGCTACAACCTAGAATGGTGACAAAATAATGAAAGTGGCAATCAGCAATTGAAATAATAGCAATAGTGACCAAACAAGCAAGTATAGTGTAGAGAATCATTGTACTATCTAAACCGCTGTGAAATATATTTTCCAAAACCAAAAAATATTGTACTTTCAGCTGTTTGAAACTGGTGTACAAAACCAACAGTAAAAGCGAAACTTAAGAACGGGAGGCATAGAAATAGCGCATATAGACAACATCTACGGCTTATTAGACCTGCTTTCAATGCGAATTGCAGATCTATAACCCACATTTCTATGTGAATTTGGTCAGCTCACCCAAAAAGTAACATTTTGCAGCTTTAACCAACTCAGCCCAAGACTTAACCAACTCTGTGTTGTCTTGGCAACCACAGCCCATGACCTAACCAACTCTGTATTGTCTTGGTAACCACAGCCCATGACTTAACCAACTATGTGTTGTCTTGGTAACCACAGCCCAAGACTTAACCAACTCTGTGTTGTCTTGGTAACCACAGCCCATGACTTTTCACTTGAAGGTTCTACCCATCCCTAGCTGTGACGCTGTGACGCTGTGACGCTGACCCCAACTTTGTGACCATTCACTTGAAGGGTCTACCCATCCCTAGCTGTGACGCTGACCCCAACTTTATGACCATTCTCTTGAAGGGTCTACCCATCCCTAGCTGTGACGCTGACCCCAACTTTATGTCGCTAACTTTCACTATGAGTGTTGAATGTTCTTGGTTGCCACTGGTTATTACTACGCTGTGAGGTTTATGTGAAGACAAACTATGTGCTTTGATTTAGTATTCTCATCCTTTGTTGTTGCTGTTGCTATTAGGCTCATTCTAACAGCACAGTATGAGCTACAGTGCTACCACCCGGCTAAGCATTAGCTCTCTTAGTGGAAGGTCAAACCGTCAAAATGAATCGAGTTTTGATTCGTATCGTTTTAGGGTACAGTAGTTGTTTGTAGTTAGTAATTTTCAGGCATTTGGACAAGACAGAATTAGGCCTAAGACAGTAAGCTAAACCTAGGCTACAGGGCACTACGGTGCTTCCATTTCGGTTACATATGCTCCTATGTGTTTTGCTCTGCTACCTGACATTTTGATTTGGGAGCGCCAGTGCCCCAATAGTACTCAGATACCATTTAGTACAACATAAAAAAAGTGAAAAGGGAGAGCTTCTTCGGGACATGAGCTTCAAAAGTAGCTAGGATTCATATAGCCAATGCAGACTACATCTCAATCATTTTCTCTGGTGCTCCTTAACCCTGTATTTTGTAATTGCTGGCAATTCTTATCATTAATACGCTGAAATGTTTTCATTGTGCTCCTAAATCTTTTCATGTGCTCCTACATTTTTCATCTGAGGTGCACATGTGCTCCCCGTAAAAACAATCTCAGCGTAGAGCCCTGGGCTTGTAGTTGTATTGAGTTGCACAGATGTAATGTTTAGTGCCTGATGTTTTATCTGCTCAGCTTCAGCTGCCACTGGCCTAATAACAAGACATTATATCATTAAACCAGGGACAGTAAATCTCTAGGTTTAACAATGATATTCAATCCCTTTTTGGTGTTGTGTTTTCCGTGTTCGGCTCCAACTCAACGTTGATACTTAACTTTCTGTGTTTTCCTACGCAGCTCCTGCTGCTCCTGTGCATGCTGGCCCTTCGTCAGTGTCTGGGGGGGGGGGGCAGTGTGTGGATGAGAGCTTCTGCACTGGCATCCTGCCGGAGTACCACACACAGCTAGTCAGCCTGCCCAACCGCCTCAACGAACGCAGTGTGGCTGCCTGGAGCTATATGTGAGTACCTGTAACGGATGGATGTCTTAAGACTGTTACTATACAGACACACAACAATGGAATGGCAGGACACAAAGCTAATCACTATTGGAGACTTGGATAGGATTCTTTTTTATTTCGTTTTATTTTACCTTTATTTAACTAGGCAAGCCAGTTAAGAACAAGTTCTTAATTTACAATGACGGCCTACCCCGGCCAAAACCTAACCCGGACGATGCTGGGCCAATTTTGCACCGCCCTATGGGACTTGAACCGGGTGCCTCAGGTCCTGTATGAAGCTAACTGTCTCAACTCCTGTAAGGATATGAACATAGCCCCCAGCCTCCAGCACCCCCAGCCCCCCAGCACCCCCAGCACCCCCAGCCCCTCCAGCGCACCCAGCCCCCCAGCCCCCCAGCACCCCCAGGCCCTCCAGCGCCCCCCAGCACCAGCCCCCCAGCACCCAGCCCCCCAGCCCCCCAGCACCCAGCCCCCCAGCCCCCCAGCACCCCCAGGCCCTCCAGCGCACCCAGCCCCCCAGCCCCCAGCCCCCCAGCCCCCAGCACCCCCAGCCTCTCCAGCGCACCCAGCCCCCCAGCACCCCAGCCCCTCCAGCGCACCCAGCCCCCTAGCCCCCCAGCACCCCCAGCCCCTCCAGCGCACCCAGCCCCCCAGCCCCCCAGCCCCCAGCACCCCCAGGCCCTCCAGTGCACCCAGCCCCCCAGCACCCCCAGCCTCTCAAGACAGCACCCCCAGCCTCTCCAGCGCACCCAGCCCCCCAGCACCCCCAGCCAGTTCCAACTCCAGCGCACCCAGCCTCCCTAGCCCCCCCAGCACCCCCAGCATTGAATCATATTAGCCGATATGGAGTTACGTGAAATGCAACTCGCTACCTACTGCTGCTGGCTTTTCCCTGACACGCGGTTGTTGATTCCTAGTAAAGAAATATAGGAATAGCAAGCATTAGAGATCACTCATCTTTAGATATGATTTTGGCAATTGACTTAACCGATGACTGCTTCTCTGCTACCATCAAAACTGACTTCATGACTGGAAACTACACAGTGACACTAGCTAGCCGGCTGTGCACAAATAGCTAGCTAGCTAATACAAGCTGACAGGGTTGGTTCGGGAAGCGAAAACAGCTGCTATTTACAAGATGCAGATAACAGTATTATATTTCGATTTGATTGCAATAATGGAAAGTGTGAATACAAGTAATAAGAAGCATAAATGTAAAGCAAAATCTAATTATAAAGTTAGTATCTAGCGCAAACTAAACACAACACAGCCATGACAGTTTCTAAATGCCCTTCCTGTTGAAAGTGTAACTTGACCGGAACTTAATACGAAATATTTAGGAACGTTTACTTTGCCATTTTTGGTAAGTAGGTGTCACGCCCTGACCTTAGAGATCCTTTATTCTCTATTTTGGTTAGGTCGGGGTGTGACTAGGGTGGGCATTCTAGTTTCTTTATTTCTAGGTTGGCCTGGTATAGTTCCCAATCAGAGCCAGCTGTCTATCGGGTTCTCTGATTGGACATCATATTTAGGCAGCCTGTTCCCACCTGTTTGTTGTGGGCCCTTGTCTATGTATCGTTGCCTTAGCAACGCGTTTAGGTTGTTCTGTATTGTTTTGGTGAGTTTCTTTATTAATTAATAAACATTTGGAACTCTACGCACTACGCTGCGCCTTGGTCCGATTCTTACAACAACGTTCGTGACGGTCTACTTTGCTATAAAAACTCACACAGTGATAACATTGTTGTGACTTACAACCAAAAAGGACCAATGAGATGTTACTTGAATCCATCATTTGCTGTTAACTCAACACATTCCTCAAAAACAAACAAAAATGCAACAGAGCGATACATGGGCTGGTATAGTGTGTAGACTCTATTGTAAACGGTGTTGGCTAAAGACATTTAAAACTGATAGTATTCTTTTCTGTTTCATTGTCTCTATGCAATGAAATAGCTTCTCACACGTACACATGAGCCTTACGGACAGGAAGAGGGTATTCGGGACTTTATAGAGGCTTCACACACACACACACACACACACACACACACACACACACACACACACACACACACACACACACACACACACACACACACACACACACACACACACACACACACACACACTGTGGTAGGACTATTATTGTCCATGTGGAAGAAGACTACAATATCAATTGAGGATCCTTATCTTCCTGTTGAGTAGCAACCAGGTTGCCAAATTCTCCAAAATGATGTTGGAGGCGGCTCATGGTAGAGAAATTAACGTAAAACGATCTGGCAACAGATCTGGAGGACATTTCTTCAGTCAGCATGCCAATTACACGCTCCCTGAAAAACTTGAGACATCTGTGGCATTGTATTGTGTGACAAAAATGCACATTTGAGAGTGGCCTTTTATTGTCCTATTTCCATACCGGGTGACATCCAACCCCATACTGGGTGACATCCAACCCCATACTGGGTGACATCCAACCCCATACTGGGTGACATCCAATCCCATACCGGGTGACATCCAATCCCATACCGGGTGACATCCAATCCCATACTGGGTAACATCCAACCCCATACTGGGGGACTTCCAATCCCATACTGGGTGACATCCAATCCCATACCGGGTGACATCCAATCCCATACTGGGGGACATCCAATCCCATACCCCATACTGGGTGACATCCAATCCCATACTGGGTGACATCCAATCCCATACCGGGTGACATCCAACCCCATACTGGGTAACATCCAACCCCATACTGGGTGACATCCAATCCCATACCATCCAATCCCATACTGGGTGACATCCAATCCCATACTGGGTAACATCCAATCCCATACTGGGTGACATCCAACCCCATACTGGGTGACATCCAATCCCATACATCCAATCCCATACTGGGTGACATCCAACCCCATACTGGGTGACATCCAACCCCATACTGGGTGACATCCAATCCCATACTGGGTGACATCCAATCCCATACTGGGTGACATCCAATCCCATACTGGGTGACATCCAATCCCATACCGGGTGACATCCAACCCCATACTGGGTGACATCCAATCCCATACTGGGTGACATCCAACCCCATACTGGGTGACATCCAATCCCATACTGGGTGACATCCAATCCCATACTGGGTGACATCCAATCCCATACTGGGTGACATCCAATCCCATACTGGGTGACATCCAATCACATACTGGGTGACATCCAATCCCATACTGGGTGACATCCAACCCCATACTGGGTGACATCCAACCCCATACTGGGTGACATCCAATCGCATACCGGGTGACATCCAATCCCATACTGGGTGACATCCAATCCCATACTGGGTGACATCCAATCCCATACTGGGTGACATCCAACCCCATACCGGGTGACATCCAATCCCATACTGGGTGACATCCAATCCCATACTGGGTGACATCCAATCCCATACCGGGTGACATCCAACCCCATACTGGGTGACATCCAATCGCATACCGGGTGACATCCAATCCCATACTGGGTAACATCCAATCCCATACTGGGTGACATCCAATCCCAAACTGGGTGACATCCAATCCCATACTGGGTGACATCCAATCACATACTGGGTGACCCTTACAAAGTCCGGAGCCTCTGGTTTTCTGTTTGACCAGATAATTAATTACACCCACCTGATGTCCCAGGTCTAAGTCAGGCCCTGATTAGAGGGGAATCACCCACCTGGCGTCCCAGGTCTAAATCAGGCCCTGATTAGAGGGGAATCACCCACCTGGTGTCCCAGGTCTAAATCAGGCCCTGATTAGAGGGGAATCACCCACCTGGTGTCCCAGGTCTAAATCAGGCCCTGATTAGAGGGGAATCACCCACCTGGCGTCCCAGGTCTAAATCAGGCCCTGATTAGAGGGGAATCACCCACCCGGTGTCCCAGGTCTAAATCAGGCCCTGATTAGAGGGGAATCACCCACCTGGTGTCCCAGGTCTAAATCAGTCCCTGATTAGAGGGGAATCAATGTCCCAGGTCCAGGCCCTGTTGAGTTTGTCCCAAAATCAGGCTAGGGGCCACCCACCTGGCATCTATTATGCATCCCTATTAGAGATCACCACCCGGTGTCCCAGGTAAATCAATGATTAGAATGACATCACAGGTCTAAATGAGTCCCTGATTAGGGGGAACAATGAGGTCCAGAGTTGATGGAAAATCAACAATAATGATCTTTATGATCGCCATATAAAGGTACAATATGAATGACATCACAGCTAGAGTGAGTTAGGCTCTGAATGTATTGATGGAACAATCAACAATAAGATGTTTAATGTATTAATGAAACAATCAACAATAAGATGTTTAATGTATTAATGAAACAATCAACAATAAGATGTTTAATGTATTAATGAAACAATCAACAATAAGATGTTTAATGTATTAATGAAACAATCAACAATAAGATGTTTAATGTATTAATGAAACAATCAACAATAAGATGTTTAATGTATTGATGGAACAATCAACAATAAGATATTTAATGTATTGATGGAACAATCAACAATAAGATGTTTAATGTATTAATGAAACAATCAACAATAAGATGTTTAATGTATTGATGGAACAATCAACAATAAGATGTTTAATGTATTGATGGATGGAGGAATGAATGAAACATAATTGTTTTCAATTAAAATAAACAAAAATAGCTTCTTAGTAAAGATCAATTTCTCAAGCAAGAATTTTGTTAGGACTGTTTGGGAGTGGTCTGAGTGGGGAGGGGAAAACTGAAAGCTAGCTGTTATTGGCTGAGAGGTTTAGAACTCCCATTCGTATTGGTCTATTAACTAAGTTACCGCCTGGTAATGTCATCAGGCAGGCCAACACGCCATCCCACCAAAACAGGAAGATATTTCAGGTCTTTTCAAACAGCTCTCACACTAAATGGGCAATATCATAATTTTCACTATTTCACAGTATTTTTCTAGCCACAGTCTGGACACAGTCAGGGCCATACAATGTGTCCATTGTACAGTATACAGCCTACAATGCACTGTACTACAGTATCCATTCTTAGACTTTCTCCTTCCCGCCTTCAACAACCTGTTTGCTATCTGAACTGTTTTATATTGGTTGTGTCGCATCATTTGAAACAGGTTAAATCAGTTTTGAGTGGTTGTTTTCAATCAATGACATATGTTCTCTATTTGTATTTGATTGTTGCCACTTGTGTTTACCAGTATGGATGACATGTGCATTAGAGTGCAGAATGTGTTTTGAGAATGAGAATGTGTTTAGAGTTTTGATGAAAAGTCTAAGTGAGATCTGCAAATTGTGTTTTATCATGTGAAATGGTTTAAGGTATTGACAACAGACTGCATAATTAACTAAATGAGTCCAGGCAACTGAGAACTTTGTTCAGCCAATGGGTTTTAGTGTTTTAGCAATTGAGAAAAACTGTAACAGTACTGACTGCTCAATAGATTTTGACTGGTTGCAGGTTCATATCAACAAAGAACTAGATTTACAGTATCACAGAGACAAAGGACAAGTTTGTGAGATGCAGGGTACAGTACTGTAAAAATAGGGGTGCAAGGAGGAGGAAGAACAGAAAACAAAATTGCAAAGAGCAAAGCAGAGTAGTAATTTCTGAGCAATTTTGAGCTACTATGAGAGAACATGTTTTCGTTCATCAAAAGACAATGATGGAAAAATATTCATATTTTTTTAGATTCAAAATGTACTTCTCCCTGAGAATTATATGTTTTGAACAATGTGTTTTCTATTTTCCGGTCTATTGTTTACTGACTGCTTGAGAGTGTATATCATTTTGATCACTTTGTTTATGATTTGAGAGCAGTGTTTGATTTTGAACACAGGTAAAACTGTTTTGAGGCGAATGTTTCATTTTGCGAGAGGAGTCAGAGGTTATGTAAATAGTGCTTGAAGATGAGGTTTTGTGTTTAATGTTTTCAGGAAATGGAGAAAGGTTTCAGAAATGGTGTTTGAGCAATTGAGAAAAACTGTTATTCAGCGCATTGTTTTCTCCGTTGACCACTAGATGGCAGAAGAGGCCGTATGAAATGATGCGTCTTCATTCTGACTGTTCACCACCAAGGAACATAAAGAAATGTGCTTGCTTATATGACTCAATAAACATCATAGTATTACTGTTTAAATGTATTTTAATACTCTATTTTACAGCAATAACACGGTATTACTGCCCGTTAGCCATATGATATCAACTGTTCCTCCCTTTTCCTGCTCAGTTACATTTCATCTCCAGTCCTGAGAAGTGGAGGGGTTGAGAGGAGAAGATGGAGAGGTGGGGGTGCAGGGTTGAGGGGAGAAGATGGAGAGGTGAGGGGAAGATGGAGAGGTGGGGATGGAGAGGTTGAGGGGAGAAGATGGAGAGGTGGGGGTGGAGGGTTGAGGGGAGAAGATGGAGAGGTGGGGGTGGAGGGTTGAGGGGAGAAGATGGAGAGGTGGGGGTGGAGAGGTGGAGGGGTTGAGGGGAGAAGATGGAGAGTTGGGGTGGAGGGGTTGAAGGAGAAGATGGAGAGGTGGGGGGGGAGGGGTGGAGGGGTTGAGGGGAGAAGATGGAGAGTTGGGGGTGGAGGGGTGGAGGGGTTGAGGGGAGAAGATGGAGAGGTGGGGGGGTGGAGGGGTGGAGGGGTTGAGGGGAGAAGATGGAGAGTTGGGGGTGGAGGGTTGAGGGGAGAAGATGGAGAGGTGGGGTGGAGGGGTTGAATTGAGAAGATGGAGAGGTGGGGGTGGAGGGGTGGAGGGGTTGAGGGGAGAAGATGGAGAGTTGGGGGTGGAGGGGTGGAGGGGTTGAGGAGAAGATGGAGAGGTGGGGGTGGAGGGTTGAGGAGAAGATGGAGAGGTGGGGGTGGAGGGGTTGAGGGGAGAAGATGGAGAGGTGGGGGTGGAGGGGTTGAGGGGAGAAGATGGAGAGGTGGGGGTGGAGGGGTTGAGGGGAGAAGATGGAGAGGTGGGGGTGGAGGGGGTGAGGGGAGAAGATGGAGAGGTGGGGGTGGAGGGGTTGAGGGAGAAGATGGAGAGGTGGGGGTGGAGGGTTGAGGGGAGAAAATGGAGAGGTGGGGTGGAGGGAAGAGGGGAGAAGATGGAGAGGTGGGGTGGAGGGGTGGAGGGGTTGAGGGGAGAAAATTGAGAGGTGGGGGTGGAGGGGTTGAAGGGAGAAGATAGAGAGGTGGGGGTGGAGGGGTTGAGGGGAGAAAATGGAGAGGTGGGGGTGGAGGGGTTGAAGGGAGAAGATGGAGAGGTGGGGGTGGAGGGGTGGAGGGTTGAGGGGTTGAGAAGATGGAGAGGTGGGGGTGGAGGGTTGAGGGGAGAAGATGGAGAGGTGGGGGTGGAGGGAGGTTGAGGGAGAAGATGGAGGGTTGAGGGAGAAGATGGAGAGGTGGGGGTGGAGAGGTGAGGGAGAAGATGGAGGGTGGAGGGGGAGGGGTTGAGGGGAGAAGATGGAGAGTTGGGGGTGGAGGGTTGAGGGGAGAAGATGGAGAGGTGGGGGTGGAGGGGTTGAGGGAGAAGATGGAGAGTGGGGGTGGAGGGGTGGAGGGGTTGAGGGAGAAGATGGAGAGATGGGGGTGGAGGGGTGGAGGGGTTGAGGGGAGAAAGATGGAGAGGTGGGGGTGGAGGGTTGAGGGAGAAGATGGAGAGGTGGGGGTGGAGGGGGTTGAGGGGAGAAAATGAGGGTGGAGGGGAGGTTGAAGGGAGAAGATGGAGAGGTGGGGGTGGAGGGTGGAGGGGTTGAGGGGAGAAGATGGAGAGGTGGGGTGGAGGGTTGAAGGGAGAAGATGGAGAGGTGGGGGTGGAGGGGTGAGGGGAGAAGATGGAGAGGGGGATGGAGGTGGAGGGGAGAGGGAGAAGATGGAGAGGTGGGGGTGGAGGGTTGAGGGGAGAAGATGGAGAGGTGGGGGTGGAGGGGTTGAGGAGAAAATGGAGGGTGGGGGTGGAGGGGTTGAAGGGGAAGATGGAGAGGTGGGGGTGGAGGGGTGGAGGGGTTGAGGGGAGAAGATGGAGAGGTGGGGGTGGAGGGGTGGAGGGTTGAGGGGAGAAGATGGAGAGTTGGGGGTGGAGGGTTGAGGGGAGAAGATGGAGAGGTGGGGTGGAGGGTTGAAGGAGAAGATGGAGAGGTGGGGTGGAGGGTGGAGGGGTTGAGGAGAAGATGGAGAGGTGGGGGTGGAGGGGTGAGGGGAGAAGATGGAGAGGTGGGGTGGAGGGTTGAGGGGAGATGGAGAGGTGGAGAGGTGGATGGGGTGGAGGGGTTGAGGGAGAAGATGGAGAGGTGGGGTGGAGGGTGGAGGGGGGGAGAAGATGGAGAGGTGGGGGTTGGGGAGGGAGAAGATGGAGAGGTGGGGGTGGAGGGTTGAGGGAGAAGATGGAGAGGTGGGGGGGGTGGAGGGTTGAGGGAGAAGATGGAGAGGTGGGGTGGAGGGTTGAGGGGAGAAGATGGAGAGGTGGGGGTGGAGGGGGAGGGGTTGAGGGGAGAAGATGGAGAGGTGGGGGTGGAGGGGTTGAGGGGAGAAGATGGAGAGGTGGGGGTGGAGGGGTTGAGGGGAGAAGATGGAGAGGTGGGGGGAGAAGATGGAGGGGTGGAGGGGGTTGAGGGAGAAGATGGAGAGGTGGGGGTGGAGGGGGTTGAGGGGAAAGATGGAGAGGTGGGGGTGGAGGGTTGAGGGAGAAGATGGAGAGGTGGGGTGGAGGGTTGAAGGGAGAAGATGGAGAGGTGGGGGTGGAGGGGTGGAGGGGTTGAGGGGAGAAGATGGAGAGGTGGGGGTGGAGGGTTGAGGGAGAAGATGGAGAGGTGGGGGGTGGGGGTGGAGGGTTGAGGGAGAAGATGGAGAGGTGGGGGTGGAGGGTTGAGGGAGAAGATGGAGAGGTGGGGGTGGAGGTGGAGGGGTTGAGGGAGAAGATGGAGAGTTGGGGGTGGAGGGGGTTGAGGGAGAAGATGGAGAGGTGGGGGTGGAGGGTTGAGGGAAAGATGGAGAGGTGGGGGTGGAGGGTTGAGGGAGAAGATGGAGAGGTGGGGGTGGAGGGGTTGAGGGGAGAAGATGGAGAGGTGGGGGTGGAGGGGAGGGGTTGAGGGGAGAAGATGGAGAGGTGGGGTGGAGGGGTTGAGGGGAGAAGATGGAGAGGTGGGGGTGGAGGGTTGAAGGGAGAAGATGGAGAGGTGGGGTGGAGGGGTGGAGGGGTTGAGGGGAGAAGATGGAGAGGTGGGGTGGAGGGGTTGAGGGGAGAAGATGGAGAGGTGGGGGTGGAGGGTGGAGGGTTGAGGGGGAGAAGATGGAGAGGTGGGGGTGGAGGGGCTGAGGGGAGAAGATGGAGAGGTGGGGTGGAGGGGTTGAAGGGAGAAGATGGAGAGGTGGGGGTGGAGGGGGTGGAGGGGTTGAGGGGAGAAGATGGAGAGTTGGGGGTGGAGGGGTTGAGGGAGAAGATGGAGAGTTGGGGGTGGAGGGTTGAGGGAGAAGATGGAGAGGTGGGGTGGAGGGGTTGAAGGGAGAAGATGGAGAGGTGGGGTGGAGGGTGAGGGGAGAAGATGGAGAGGTGGGGGTGGAGGGTTGAGGGAGAAGATGGAGGGTGGGGTGGAGGGGTTGAGGGAGAAGATGGAGAGGTGGGGGTGGAGGGTTGAAGGGAGAAGATGGAGAGATGGGGGTGGAGGGTGGAGGGGTTGAGGGGAGAAGATGGAGAGGTGGGGGTGGAGAGGGGGGTGGAGGGGTTGAGGGAGAAGATGGAGAGGTGGGGGTGGAGGGGTTGAGGGAGAAGATGGAGAGGTGGGGTGGAGGGTGGAGGGGTTGAGGGGAGAAGATGGAGAGGTGGGGGTGGAGGGGTTGAGGGAGAAGATGGAGAGGTGGGGGTGGAGGGGGTTGAGGGAGAAGATGGAGAGGTGGGGGTGGAGGGGTTGAAGGGAGAAGATGGAGAGGTGGGGGAGGGGTGGAGGGGTTGAGGGGAGAAGATGGAGAGTTGGGGGTGGAGGGTTGAGGGAGAAGATGGAGAGGTGGGGGTGGAGGGGTGGAGGGGTTGAGGGGAGAAGATGGAGAGGTGGGGGTGGAGGGGGGGAGGATGAGAGGAGAAGGGGGAGACGGGGTGGAGGGTGGAGGGGTTGAGGGAGAAGATGGAGAGGTGGGGGGTGGAGGGTTGAGGGAGAAGATGGAGGGTCAGTTGGGGGTGGAGGGGTTGAGGGAGAAGATGGACACATGAGAAGTGGGGTGGATATATTATATTATATTATTATGGAGAGGTGGAGGGGTGGAGGGGTTGAGGAAAGATGGAGGGGGTGGGGTGGAGGGTTGAGGGGAGAAGATGGAGAGGTGGGGGTGGAGGGGTTGAGGGAGAAGATGGAGAGTTGGGGGTGGAGGGTGGGAAGATGGAGGGGTGGAGGGGTTGAGAAGATGGAGAGGTGGGGGTGGAGGGGTGGAGGGGTTGAGGGAGAAGATGGAGAGGTGGAGGGTGGAGGGGTTGAAGGGAGAAGATGGAGAGGTGGGGGTGGAGGGGGAGAGGTTGAGGAAGATGGAGAGGTGGGGGTGGAGGGGTTGAGGGGAAAGATGGAGAGGTGGGGTGGAGGGTTGAGGGGAAAATGGAGAGGTGGGTGGAGGGTTGAGGAGAAGATGGAGAGGTGGGGTGGAGGTGGAGGGTTGAGGGAGAAGATGGAGAGGTGGGGGTGGAGGGGTTGAGGGAGAAGATGGAGAGGTGGGGGTGGAGGGGTTGAGGGAGAAAATGGAGAGGTGGGGGTGGAGGGGTTGAAGGAGAAGATGGAGAGGTGGGGTGGAGGGGTGGAGGGGTTGAGGGAGAAGATGGAGAGGTGGGGGTGGAGGGGTGGAGGGGTTGAGGGAGAAGATGGAGAGGTGGGGGTGGAGGGTTGAGGGAGAAGATGGAGAGGTGGGGTGGAGGGGTGGAGGGGTTGAGAAAGATGGAGAGGTGGGGGTGGAGGGTTGAGGGGAAAGATGGAGAGGTGGAGGGTGGAGGGGTTGAGGGGAGAAGATGGAGAGGTGGGGGTGGAGGGGTTGAGGGGAGAAGATGGAGAGGTGGGGGTGGAGGGGTGGAGGGGTTGAGGAGAAGATGGAGAGTTGGGGGTGGAGGGTTGAGGGGAGAAGATGGAGAGGTGGGGTGGAGGGGTGGAGGGTTGAGGGAAAGATGGAGAGGTGGGGGGGGTGGAGGGGTTGAGGGAGAAGATGGAGAGTTGGGGGTGGAGGGGTGGAGGGTTGAGAAGATGGAGAGGTGGGGTGGAGGGTTGAGGAGAAGATGGAGAGGTGGGGGTGGAGGGTTGAGAGGGAGAAGATGGAGAGGTGGGGGGTGGAGGGGTTGAGGGGAGAAGATGGAGAGGTGGGGTGGAGGGGTGGAGGGTTGAGGGGAGAAGATGGAGAGGTGGGGTGGAGGGTTGAGGGGAGAAGATGGAGAGGTGGGGGTGGAGGGGTGGAGGGTTGAGGGAGAAGATGGAGAGGTGGGGGTGGAGGGGTGGAGGGTTGAGGAGAAGATGGAGAGTTAGGGGGTGGAGGGTTGAAGGGAGAAGATGGAGAGGTGGGGTGGAGGGTGGAGGGAGAAGATGGAGAGTGGGGGTGGAGGTGGAGGGGTTGAGGGAGAAGATGGAGAGGTGGGGGTGGAGGGGTTGAGGGAGAAGATGGAGAGTTGGGGTGGAGGGGTTGAGGGAGAAGATGGAGAGGTGGGGTGGAGGGGTTGAGGGAGAAGATGGAGAGGTGGGGGTGGAGGGTTTGAGGGGGAGAAGATGGAGAGTTGGGGGTGGAGGGTGGAGGGGTTGAGGGAGAAGATGGAGAGGTGGGGGTGGAGGGTTGAGGGGAGAAGATGGAGAGGTGGGGGTGGAGGGTGGAGGGGGTTTGAGGAGAAAATGGAGAGGTGGGGGTGGAGGGTTGAGGAGAGAAGATGGAGAGGTGGGGGTGGAGGGTGGAGGGAGAAGATGGAGAGGTGGGGGTGGAGGGGTGGTGGGTTGAGGGAGAAGATGGAGAGGTGGGGGTGGAGGGGTTGAAGGAGAAGATGGAGGGGTGGGGGTGGGGGGTGGAGGGGTTGAGGGGAGAAGATGGAGAGGTGGGGGTGGAGGGTTGAAGGGAGAAGATGGAGAGGTGGGGGTGGGGGTGGATGAGTTGAGGGGTTTGTAGGAGAGGTGGGGGTGGAGGGGTAGGGGATATGTGAGAGAGGTGGGGGTGGAGGGGTAGAGGGGTTTGTTAGAGAGGTGGGGGTGGAGGGGTAGAGGGTTTGTTAGAGAGGTGGGGGTGGAGGGTAGAGGAGTTTGTTTGAGAGGTCGGGGTGGAGGGGTTTGTAGGAGAGGTGGAGGGTGGAGGGGTTGAGGGAGAAGATGGAGAGGTGGGGGTGGAGGGGTGGAGGGGTTGAGGGAGAAGATGGAGAGGTAGGGGTGGAGGGGTTGAGGGGTTGAGGGGAGAAGATGGAGAGGTGGGGGTGGAGGGGTTGAGGGGAGAAAATGGAGAGGTGGGGGGTGGGGGTGGAGGGGTTGAGGGGAGAAGATGGAGAGTTGGGGGTGGAGGGTTGAGGGAAGATGGAGAGGTGGGGGTGGAGGTGGAGGGGTTGAGGGTTGAGGGGAGAAGATGGAGAGGTGTGGGTGGAGGGGTTGAGGGGGAAGATGTAGAGGTGGGGTTGGAGATGGAGGGGTTGAGGGGAGAAGATGGAGATGGAGGGTGGGGGTGGAGGGGTAGAGGGTTTGTATCAGAGGTAGGGGTGGAGGGGTTTGTAGGAGAGGTGGGGGTGGAGGGGTAGAGGGGTTTGTTAGAGAGGTGGGGGTGGAGGGGTAGAGGGGTTTGTTAGAGAGGTTGGGGTGGAGGGGTAGAGGGTTTGTTAGAGAGGTGGGGTTGGAAGGGTTTGTAGGAGAGGTGGGGTTGGAGGGGTAGAGGGTTTGTTAGAGAGGTGGGGGTGGATGGGTTTGTAGGAGGGGTGGGGGTGGAGGGTGGAGAGGTGGGGGTGGAGGTGGAGGGGTTGAGGAGAAGATGGAGAGGTGGGGGTGGGGGTTGAGGGGTTGAGGGGGAGAAGATGGAGAGGTGGGGTTGAGGGGTTGAGGGAGAAGATGGAGAGGTGGGGGTGGAGGTGGAGGGGTTGAGGGGAGAAGATGGAGAGGTGGGGTGGAGGTGGAGGGTTGAGGGGAGAAGATGGAGAGGTGGGGGTGGGGGTTGAGGGAGAAGATGGAGAGGTTGGGGTGGAGGGGTTGAGGGGAGAAGATGGAGAGGTGGGGGTGGAGGGGTTGAGGGGAGAAGATGGAGAGGTGGGGGTGGAGGGGTTGAGGGGAGAAGATGGAGAGGTGGGGGTGGAGGGGTTGAGGGAGAAGATGGAGAGGTGGGGGTGGAGGGGGGGTTTTATTAGAGGGTGGGGGTGGAGGGGTAGAGGGTTTGTTAGAGAGGTGGGGGTGGAGGGGTAGGGGTTTGTTAGAGAGGTGGGGTTGGAGGTGTTTGTAGGAGAGGTGGGGTGGAGGGGTAGAGGGTTTGTTAGAGGGTGGGGGTGGAGGGGTAGAGGAGTTTGTTAGAGAGAGGTCGGGGTGGAGGTTTGTAGGAGGGTTTGTAGGAGGGGTTTGTAGGAGAGGTGGGGTTGGAGGGGTTGAGTTGAGAAGATGGAGAGGTGGGGGTGGAGGGGGTAGAGGGGTTTGTAGGAGAGGTGGGGGTGGAGGGGCTGAGGGTTTCTTAGAGAGGTAGGGGTGGAGGGGTAGAGTTTGTTAGAGATGGGGGTGGAGGGGTTTGTAGGAGAGGTGGGGGTGGAGAGGTTGGGGGAGAAGATGGAGGTGGGGGTGAAGGGGTGGAGGGTGGAGGGGTTTGTATCAGAGGTAGGGGTTGAGGGTTTGTTAGAGAGGTGGGGGTGGAGGGGTAGAGGGTTTGTTAGAGAGGTGGGGGTGGAGGGGTTTGTAGGAGAGGTGGGGGTGGAGGGGTTGAGGGGAGAAGATGGAGAGGTGGGGGTGGAGGGGTAGAGGGGTTTGTATGAGAGGTGGGGGTGGAGGGGTTTGTAGGAGAGGTGGGATGGAGGGGTGGAGGGGCTTGTAGGAGGTGGGGGTGGAGGGGTGGGGTTTGGAGGGGTCGGGGTGGAGGGGTTTGTAGGAGAGGTGGGGGTGGATGGGTAGAGGGTTTGTTAGAGAGGTGGGGGTGGAAGGGGGGGTTTGTTAGAAGGTGGGGGTGGAGGGGTTGTAGGGAGAGGTTGGGAGGTGGGGGTGGAGGGGAGATGGAGAGGTGGGGTGGATGGGTAGAGGGTTTGTTAGGAGAGGTGGGGGTGGATGGGTAGAGGGGTTTGTAGGAGAGGTGGGGGTGGATGGGTGGAGGGGTTTGTAGGAGAGGTGGGGATGGAGGGGTGGAGGGGTTTGTAGGAGAGGTGGGCGTGGATGGGTGGAGGGTTTGTAGGAGAGGTGGGGATGGAGGGGTGGAGGGGTTTGTAGGAGAGGTGGGGGTGGAGGGTGGAGGGGTTTGTAGGAGAGGTGGGGGTGGAAGGGTCACAGGGGGGTGACCCTCAGGCAGATGGTTTTGGTGAAAAGGTATAGAGGAGGCCTCTATTCCCCTCCGTTCTCCCATTTAAAGTGGCTGATCAATTAAATGCATCCTAGCCTGTCCGTATGAATGGAGTCCCTTTTGGGCCCTGGTCAAAGGTTGTGTACTAGGTACACGGGTAATATTTTGAGGCGGCAGGTAGCCTAGTGGTTAGAGTGTAGGGACGGCAGGTTGCCTAGTGGTTAGAGTGTAGGGACGGCAGGTAGCCTCGTGGATAGAGTGTAGGGACGGCAGGTAGCCTAGTGGTTGGAGTGTAGAGGAGGCAGGTAGCCTAGTGGTTAGAGTGTAGGGACGGCAGGTAGCCTAGTGGTTAGAGTGTAGGGACGGCAGGTAGCCTAGTGGTTAGAGTGTAGGGACGGCAGGTAGCCCAGTGGTTGGAGTGTAGAGGAGGCAGGTAGCCTCGTGGTTAGAGTGTAGGGACGGCAGGTAGCCTAGTGGTTGGAGTGTAGGGACGGCAGGTAGCCTAGTGGTTAGAGTGTAGGGCCAGCAGGTAGCCTAGTGGTTAGAGTGTAGGGCCCAGGCAGGTAGCCTAGTGGTTAGAGTGTAGGGACGGCAGGTAGCCTAGTGGTTAGAGTGTAGGGACGGCAGGTAGCCTAGTGGTTAGAGTGTAGGGACGGCAGGTAGCCTAGTGGTTGGAGTGTAGCAGGTAGCCTAGTGGTTAGAGTGTAAGGCTAGCAGGTAGCCTAGTGGTTAGAGTGTAGTGGCGGCAGGTAGCCTAGTGGTTAGAGTGTAGGGCCAGCAGGTAGCCTAGTGGTTAGAGTGTAGTGACGGCAGGTAGCCTAGTGGTTAGAGTGTAGGGAGGCAGGTAGCCTAGTGGTTAGAGTGTAGGGCCAGCAGGTAGCCTAGTGGTTAGAGTGTAGGGCGAGCAGATAGCCTAGTGGTTAGAGTGTAGAGGAGGCAGGTAGCCTAGTGGTTAGAGTGTAGGGACGGCAGGTAGCCTAGTGGTTGGAGTGTAGGGACGGCAGGTAGCCTAGTGGTTAGAGTGTAGGGCCGGCAGGTAGCCTAGTGGTTAGAGTGTAGGGCCAGCAGGTAGCCTAGTGGTTAGAGTGTAGGGCCAGCAGGTAGCCTATATGTTAGAGTGTAGGGGCGGCAGGTAGCCTAGTGGTTAGAGTGTAGAGGAGGCAGGTAGCCTAGTGGTTAGAGTGTAGGTACGGCAGGTAGCCTAGTGGTTAGAGTGTAGGGACGGCAGGTAGCCTAGTGGTTGGAGTGTAGGGACGGCAGGTGGCCTAGTGGTTAGAGTGTAGTGGCGGCAGGTAGCCTAGTGGTTAGAGTGTAGGGCCAGCAGGTAGCCTAGTGGTTAGAGTGTAGGGACGGCAGGTAGCCTAGTGGTTAGAGTGTAGGGACGGCAGGTAGCCTAGTGGTTAGAGTGTAGGGCCAGCAGGTAGCCTAGTGGTTAGAGTGTAGGGCCAGCAGGTAGCCTAGTGGTTAGAGTGTAGTGGCGGCAGGTAGCCTAGTGGTTAGAGTGTAGAGGAGGCAGGTAGCCTAGTGGTTAGAGTGTAGGGCCAGCAGGTAGCCTAGTGGTTAGAGTGTAGTGGCGGCAGGTAGCCTAGTGGTTAGAGTGTAGAGGAGGCAGGTAGCCTAGTGGTTAGAGTGTAGGGACGGCAGGTAGCCTAGTGGTTAGAGTGTAGGGACGGCAGGTAGCCTAGTGGTTAGAGTGTAGGGACGGCAGGTAGCCTAGTGGTTAGAGTGTAGGGCCAGCAGGTAGCCTAGTGGTTAGAGTGTAGGGCCAGCAGGTAGCCTAGTGGTTAGAGTGTAGTGGCGGCAGGTAGCCTAGTGGTTAGAGTGTAGAGGAGGCAGGTAGCCTAGTGGTTAGAGTGTAGGGACGGCAGGTAGCCTAGTGGTTAGAGTGTAGGGACGGCAGGTAGCCTAGTGGTTGGAGTGTAGGGACGGCAGGTGGCCTAGTGGTTAGAGTGTAGTGGCGGCAGGTAGCCTAGTGGTTAGAGTGTAGGGCCAGCAGGTAGCCTAGTGGTTAGAGTGTAGGGGCGGCAGGTAGCCTAGTGGTTAGAGTGTAGGGCCAGCAGGTAGCCTAGTGGTTAGAGTGTAGGGCCGGCAGGTAGCCTAGTGGTTAGAGTGTAGGGCCGGCAGGTAGCCTAGTGGTTAGAGTGTAGGGCCAGCAGATAGCCTAGTGGTTAGAGTGTAGAGGAGGCAGGTAGCCTAGTGGTTAGAGTGTAGGGATGGCAGGTAGCCTAGTGGTTAGAGTGTAGGGACGGCAGGTAGCCTAGTGGTTGGAGTGTAGGGACGGCAGGTCGCCTAGTGGTTAGAGTGTAGGGCCAGCAGGTAGCCTAGTGGTTAGAGTGTAGGGCCAGCAGGTAGCCTAGTGGTTAGAATGTAGAGGAGGCAGGTAGCCTAGTGGTTAGAGTGTAGGTACGGCAGGTAGCCTAGTGGTTAGAGTGTAGGGACGGCAGGTAGCCTAGTGGTTGGAGTGTAGGGACGGCAGGTGGCCTAGTGGTTAGAGTGTAGTGGCGGCAGGTAGCCTAGTGGTTAGAGTGTAGAGGAGGCAGGTAGCCTAGTGGTTAGAGTGTAGGGCCAGCAGGTAGCCTAGTGGTTAGAGTGTAGGGCCAGCAGGTAGCCTAGTGGTTAGAGTGTAGTGGCGGCAGGTAGCCTAGTGGTTAGAGTGTAGAGGAGGCAGGTAGCCTAGTGGTTAGAGTGTAGGGACGGCAGGTAGCCTAGTGGTTAGAGTGTAGGGACGGCAGGTAGCCTAGTGGTTGGAGTGTAGGGACGGCAGGTAGCCTAGTGGTTAGAGTGTAGGGCGGCAGGTAGCCTAGTGGTTAGAGTGTAGAGGAGGCAGGTAGCCTAGTGGTTAGAGTGTAGGGCCAGCAGGTAGCCTATATGTTAGAGTGTAGGGCCGGCAGGTAGCCTAGTGGTTAGAGTGTAGAGGAGGCAGGTAGCCTAGTGGTTAGAGTGTAGGGACGGCAGGTAGCCTAGTGGTTAGAGTGTAGGGACGGCAGGTAGCCTAGTGGTTGGAGTGTAGGGACGGCAGGTAGCCTAGTGGTTAGAGTGTAGGGCCAGCAGGTAGCCTAGTGGTTAGAGTGTAGGGCCAGCAGGTAGCCTAGTGGTTAGAGTGTAGGGCCAGCAGGTAGCCTAGTGGTTAGAGTGTAGTGGCGGCA
>NC_068445.1:41862599-41865099 GCF_023373465.1 Oncorhynchus keta | reverse complement strand
AAGCCCATGTGAAGTGTTCATGAAGGAGAGAGAGGGGAAGAGAGGGGGAAGAAGGAGAGAGAGGGGAAGAAGGAGAGAGAGGGGAAGAATGAGAGAGAGGGGAAGAGAGAGGGAAGAAGGAGAGAGAGGAAGAGAGAGGGAAGAAGGAGAGAGAGGGGAAGAGAGAGGGGAAGAAGGAGAGAGAGGTGTAAGAAGGAGAGAGAGGGAAGAATGAGAGAGAGGGGAAGAGAGAGGGGAAGAAGGAGAGAGAGGGGAAGAAGGAGAGAGAGGGAAGAATGAGAGAGAGGGGAAGAGAGAGGGGTAGAAGGAGAGAGAGGGGAAGAGAGAGGGGAAGAAGGAGAGAGAGGAAGAGAGAGGGGAAGAAGGAGAGAGAGGGGAAGAGAGAGGGGAAGAAGGAGAGAGAGGAAGAGAGAGGGGAAGAAGGAGAGAGAGGGGAAGAAGGAGAGAGAGGGGAAGAGAGAGGGGAAGAAGGAGAGAGAGGGAAGAAGGAGAGAGAGGGGAAGAGAGAGGGGAAGAAGGAGAGAGAGGGGGGAAGAAAGAGAGAGAGGAAGAGAGAGGGGAAGAAGGAGAGAGAGGAAGAAGGAGAGAGAGGGGAAGAAGGAGAGAGAGGGGGAAAGAGAGAGAAGGAGAGAGAGGGGAAGAAGGAGAGAGAGGAAGAGAGAGGGGAAGAAGGAGAGAGAGGGGAAGAGAGAGGGGAAGAGGTAAAGGATGTGAGTTGGAGTCAGTGACAATACCATTTTTTTTTTTTTTTTTTCTAACTCAATTTCTGACCCTGAAATGGTGAGCAGGTCTGTTTTCTGACGCGTGTGTCAGTTGGGTGAATATCTTGGTGACTCTGTGAACGTTAGGTTGCACTATTCTCCTGTTCAATTCCGTTACTATGTGAGCCAGCGTGTCTGTAGCAACCAGGGTTGCCATGGTGACGTGTTTGCTCCCGTTTTCTCCTCAAGGCGCTGGATCCATCCAGAATAGAACAGTACAGCCGCATGACGCTGCCGGTCCAAGGATTCTCACATCAAATCATGAATGAACACTAATCATTAAGAGGTCCTGACAGCATTATCAGGACCCTAATCATTCAGAGGTCCTGACAGCATTATCAGGACCCTAATCATTCAGAGGTCCTGACAGCATTATCAGGACCCTAATCATTCAGAGGTCCTGAAAGCATTATCAGGACACTAATCATTCAGAGGTCCTGACAGCATTATCAGGACCCTAATCATTCAGAGGTCCTGACAGCATTATCAGGACACTAATCATTCAGAGGTCCTGACAGCATTATCAGGACACTAATCATTCAGAGGTCCTGACAGCATTATCAGGACACTAATCATTCAGAGGTCCTGACAGCATTATCAGGACCCTAATCATTCAGAGGTCCTGACAGCATTATCAGGACCCTAATCATTCAGAGGTCCTGACAGCATTATCAGGACCCTAATCATTCAGAGGTCCTGAAAGCATTATCAGGACACTAATCATTCAGAGGTCCTGACAGCATTATCAGGACCCTAATCATTCAGAGGTCCTGAAAGCATTATCAGGACACTAATCATTCAGAGGTCCTGACAGCATTATCAGGACCCTAATCATTCAGAGGTCCTGACAGCATTATCAGGACCCTAATCATTCAGAGGTCCTGACAGCATTATTGGGACCCTAATCATTCAGAGGTCCTGAAAGCATTATCGGGACACTAATCATTCAGAGGTCCTGACAGCATTATCAGGACCCTAATCATTCAGAGGTCCTGAAAGCATTATCAGGACACTAATCATTCAGAGGTCCTGACAGCATTATCAGGACCCTAATCATTCAGAGGTCCTGACAGCATTACCAGGACACTAATCATTCAGAGGTCCTGACAGCATTATCAGGATACTAATCATTCAGAGGTCCTGACAGCATTATCAGGACACTAATCATTCAGAGGTCTTGAAAGCATTATCAGGACCCTAATCATTCAGAGGTCCTGACAGCATTATCAGGACACTAATCATTCAGAGGTCCTGACAGCATTATCAGGACCCTAATCATTCAGAGGTCCTGAAAGCATTATCAGGACACTAATCATTCAGAGGTCCTGACAGCATTATCAGGACACTAATCATGCAGAGGTCCTGACAGCATTATCAGGACCCTAATCATTCAGAGGTCCTGAAAGCATTATCAGGATCCTAATCATTCAGAGGTCCTGACAGCATTATCAGGACCTAATCATTCAGAGGTCCTGACAGCATTATCAGGACCCTAATCATTCAGAGGTCCTGAAAGCATTATCAGGACACTAATCATTCAGAGGTCCTGACAGCATTATCAGGACCCTAATCATTCAGAGGTCCTGACAGCATTATCAGGACACTAATCATTCAGACCATTTTTTTTTTTTTTTTTTCTAACTCAATTTCTGAGAGGTCCTGACAGCATTATCGGGACCCTAATCATTCAGAGGTCCTGAAAGCATTATCAGGACACTAATCATTCAGAGGTCCTGACA
>NC_068445.1:41852599-41857599 GCF_023373465.1 Oncorhynchus keta | reverse complement strand
ATTATAGTAAAGTGGAGATAAAAAAAACAGCTAGTTATTGTTTATTTGGGAGTATTTGGTTCATTCATGAGATAAACCTTTTTTTAAGACTTCAATTCAGTTGATCAAATCTATGCTTTTAACATAGTATGGAGAAGATCAGTGATTATGTGAATCTGCACACACAGACACACACACACACACACACACACACACACACACACACACACACACACACACACACACACATATCAATAAGCAGCATGTACAGGGTTTCTACCTTATATTAGTATTCTGTATTATCGATTTTGTTCACAATAATCTGACAATCAATAGTCTGACAGTCAATAATCGTATCATCGAGTTTTAAATCAAATGTTAGAGGTTATCTCAAAGAGGGGAACTGATTTAACAAAAACAACTTGCTTAAAATGTTTAAGGTTCTTGATGTTTAAAACTAAATTACATTAATATTGGTTTCATCTTTCATTAGGTTTAAATCTACATCCAGATAAATCAAGGACCAGGTGATTGACTATTTAAGATCAGCTTGAAGATGATGTAGTTAAATCATCTTTATAATAAGACTAACAAATAGTAAGAGAACGTTTTAATTGATCTATTATAACTGCTAAATCAGAATATTTGCTGCTTTAAAATGCAGTGTTTTTTTATTATTAACAAGTAAACTAACTTTATTTCTAATTATTTATCCCGCCCTCATTATTATTACTACAAATATAGTTTTATAATTATCTCCCAAAACAACCTTTATTCAAACAACCAAATATGTGCTTTATATCTTCTTCTTCAGTGATCATTTATTGTCTTCTTTTCTTTCCAATTTATGTTACTGTTTCATTAGTACATAACTTTACAATTTGTGTTACTGTTTCATTAGTACATAACTTTACAATTTATGTTACTGTTTCATTAGTACATAACTTTACAATTTATGTTACTGTTTCATTAGTACATAACTTTACAATTTATGTTACTGTTTCATTAGTACATAACTTTACAATTTATGTTACTGTTTCATTAGTACTTTGTGTTACTGTTTCATTAGTACATAACTTTACAATTTATGTTACTGTTTCATTAGTACATAACTTTACAATTTGTGTTATTGTTTCATTAGTACATAACTTTACAATTTATGTTACTGTTTCATTAGTACATAACTTTACAATTTATGTTACTGTTTCATTAGTACATAACTTTACAATTTATGTTACTGTTTCATTAGTACATAACTTTACAATTTATGTTACTGTTTCATTAGTACATAACTTTACAATTTGTGTTACTGTTTCATTAGTACATAACTTTACAATTTATGTTACTGTTTCATTAGTACATAACTTTACAATTTGTGTTACTGTTTCATTAGTACATAACTTTACAATTTGTGATACTGTTTCATTAGTACATAACTTTACAATTTGTGTATCCACATAATTTGTGTATCCACATAATATGTCATTATTATTATTAGTAACTTTTAAATACTAATAAATACATTTTTCTAAAATGTCTGATTATATAGACCCAAACTATATCGACTACATTAGTTTATTTTTAAGTATAGGCCTAAACTATATCGACTACATTAGTTTATTTTTAAGTATAGGCCTAAACTATATCGACTATATTAGTATATTTTTAAGTATAGGCCCAAACTATATCGACTATATAAGTTTATTTTTAAGTATAGGCCTAAACTATATCGACTATATTAGTTTATTTTTAAGTATAGGCCTAAACTATATCGACTATATTAGTATATTTTTAAGTATAGGCCCAAACTATATCGACTATATTAGTTTATTTTTAAGTATAGGCCTAAACTATATCGACTATATTAGTTTATTTTTAAGTATAGGCCTAAACTATATCGACTACATTAGTTTATTTTTAAGTATAGGCCTAAACTATATCGACTATATTAGTTTATTTTTAAGTATAGGCCCAAACTATATCGACTATATTAGTTTATTTTTAAGTATAGGCCCAAACTATATCGACTATATTAGTTTATTTTTAAGTATAGGCCTAAACTATATCGACTACATTAGTTTATTTTTAAGTATAGGCCTAAACTATATCGACTATATTAGTGTATTTTTAAGTATAGGCCTAAACTATATCGACTATATTAGTGTATTTTTAAGTATAGGCCCAAACTATATCGACTATATTAGTTTATTTTTAAGTATAGGCCCAAACTATATCGACTATATTAGTATATTTTTAAGTATAGGCCCAAACTATATCGACTATATTAGTTTATTTTTAAGTATAGGCCTAAACTATATCGACTATATTAGTTTATTTTTAAGTATAGGCCTAAACTATATCGACTACATTAGTTTATTTTTAAGTATAGGCCTAAACTATATCGACTATATTAGTTTATTTTTAAGTATAGGCCCAAACTATATCGACTATATTAGTTTATTTTTAAGTATAAAAATGCATTGTATACTTTTGCACAATAACATCATTTTATATAAACTTACTTTTAATCGTTATAAAATATATTTCAGATACTTAATAATATACATATTTCACCTGAACAAACTGAAAATAAGTGATGTATACGCGGTTAAAAGTGAGCAACTTTATAATTTATCACGTTTGCTTGGCGAAAACGTAACAATTATGGTACAATCACAAGCTTTTGCCTTAGACCCACAATATTTTGTAATTCGTTTGAGATAATTTAAATGTAAATATGTATAATCGAATTTTTCAATTCAGAAGGTTAATTTCGATTTGATTTTGACATGTGATGTTTTAGTTCAATATTTAACTTTAGGACCTTCCATCCTGGCATTGCAACCCTTCTTGAGGCAGACTGTGTTGAAGGTAAGGGGGTTTGTATTGCTAGCTTCTCACACTACCATGTGTGGTCCAATGTCCTCAAACATTTAACCCTTTAAATAACCCGTTTACAACCAAAATATCCTCTTCTCCACTGTCCCGATTGCTGTTACTCGCTCACAACCACAAATGATAGCGGTATAGTAAATAATTGAAGCGTAGTCTATACGCTACGAAGAGTGTTTATATTTTGTCAGAAAGGGGGACCTAAAACAATAGTCTGGAATTTGGAGTCGTCAGGAACTATCGTCCGGAGGCTACAGATGTACTCCGCCCCTTGGAATGCGACAACTCTCAGAAACACAAACACGTTCCGAAATGAGGTTGGACTCACACAGAAAATAGACACATCAGTCTGTTTCGTCATGGCATGCAGTTTTTTCTTACTGCGCGTCTTGTCCCAGTAGGCTAACCAACTGTTCCTACTTTAAACACATCAACATACTACATACTAATGGCAGCAGTGGTCCATAGTCAGTTTTATTTGAAAGTGATATGTATGACTACTTGTGTCATACGTGTGTTATCTGTACTGTGTTCATACATGTAGGAGCAAACATGACAATAAGTGTATTTATGGATACATGTGTTGTGATTCGTTGTTATATCTAATCGGTAATTATTTTCACCAAAAAATTAATTATTCTCCAAACAAAGCAGGTTTAATTCAAACCCAAACAAAGCCAACTCAAATGATGAAGTGTGATGAAGAGGACAACTTCTGAGTTTCAATGGCACGAATTCCCACAGATAGTTCATGGGCATTGTGTGAAGAAGTAACAATGGTGATTTGGAGAGGGTGGGACTGGCCATAGTAAATTATACCTCATTGACAATGTGTACGTATTTTAAAACACTATTATCCAAGGTGGTGAAACTCAATGGTACTTTCATTCCTCCCTCAATAAAGCATGATTTTGTCTTTACAAATCGATTGTGAATACTTTAATTAATTCATCCCAAATGAAGCCAGTAAAACTGTCCGATTTGTCGCAGATTTGACATAATCATTTTGCTTAGTTTGTTTCATTCCAAAAAAGGCAGTGTGGTGTAACCTAACTCCTTATCCAGCCAACTGCCCACTGGGCAAAGACGCCTATTCCACGTTGGTTCAACGTAATTTTATTTCTAATGACATGGAAACAACGTTGATTCAACCTGTTTGTGCCCAGTGGGTGAGCATTCTGGGAATCACGAATGTCCATGGGTGGATCTCAAAAGTCTCTCATTGATTCATTGCTTCTCAACACTCATCGCTCTTCTTTTCAGATCTCCTCTCTTTCCTTGAATCAAGACAGATTAGACGGAGAGAAGGCCAGAGAGGAAAGAGAGAGAAGAAGATTGAAAGAGCCCTGAAGACAAAAAGGCTGCTGGGAGATCATAGCAGCCCTAGCAGGTTGTCAGTTGACCTCTGACCTAGTGCTAGGGGGCGGGCCAGCGTGAAGTGATGATGTCATTGAACGGAAACCCAGCCAGGGAGTGAAGTTAGGTTATATGGAGACGTTGTGTGTTCTCCTCTCCTCCTTCTCCTCTCCTCCTTATCCTCCTCCTTCTCCTCTCCTCCTTCTCCTCCTCTCCTCTTTCTCATCTCCAACTTTCCCTCTCCTTTTTCTCATCCTTCTTCTCCTCTCCTCCTTATCCTCCTCCTTCTCCTCTCCTCCTTCTCCTCCTCTCCTCTTTCTCATCTCCAACTTTCCCTCTCCTTTTTCTCATCCTTCTTCTCCTCTCCTACCTCCTTCTCCTTTCCTCCTTCATCTCATCTCCTCTTCTCCTCTCCTCTTCCTCTCCTCCTTCTCCCTTCCTCTCTCCCCCTTCTCTCCTCCTCCTTCTCCTCCTTCACCTCCTCTCCTCTCCCCCTTCATCTCATCTCCTCTTCTCCTCTCCTCTTCCTCTCCTCCTTCTCCCCTCCTACTCCTCCTCTCCTCCTCATCCTTCTCCTCCCCTCCTTCTCCTCCTTCACCTCCTCTCCTCCTTCATCTCATCTCCTCCTCTCCTCTCCTCTCCTCTCCCTCTCCTCTCCTCTCCTCTCCTCTCCTCCTCCCTCCTCCTCCCTCCCTCTCCTCCTCCTCCTCCTCCTCCTCCTCCTCTCCTCTCCTCTCCTCTCCTCTCCTCTCCTCTCCTCTCCTCTCCTCTCT